>NW_005842578.1:742665-749346 GCF_000455745.1 Alligator sinensis
ACAAGCTCTACACCTGCCCCTGCTGCAACAAGGTGGCCTGCGCCAGCCTCTTCTTCTGAGCGCGGCCGCCGCCGCCGGGAGAGCGCGGCAGGAGGAAGGACCCCACTTCTGCCGGGAGAGCCGGCTTGCGCTGGGGCTTCACCGCCTGCTCCGCGTGGGAAGAGGACTCAGGAACCGAGGGCCGGGGTTGTGAAGGGCTGCGGGTGCCGAGCTCCTACCGCTGCCTGCCAGCACCAGCGAGATCCTAAATACCTTCTGGTGGAAGCGCTTCCCGCAGAAGGGCAGCCTGCAGCCGGCACCCCGCGTAGGCCGTGCTGCTCGGACTGGGGCCTGCAGGGCGGGGTGCTCGCCGTGGGCCCCGGTCGCTGGGGCTGGGTTCCTGCGTTCTCACAGGGCCTCTTCCCCCCCGGGCGTCTGTACCTGCATCTCCGCCAGCACCAGCGTCGCTGCCACGGGGCGCCTACAACAACGCCGATGGAGCAGTGCAGCGCCGCAGCTTCAGAGCCCCGCGCCTTGGAGCAGACCTGCCTGCCAAGGACCGAGCAGCTCCCACGCGAGGGGCTGCAGCTTGAGGCTTCCAGTGGTCGCTGGGTGGCGCGGTGCACGCAGCCATCAGGAAGGGTCTGAGTGCAGCGAGCGTGGCGTCCTCTGCGCCCACAGACAACGGACGGGCGCCAGCTCGGCCACTGGCAGAGCAAAGCTAAGCTGGGTGCTGGCCCTGGAGAGACGGCCGCCAAGGAAACTGAGCACAGTCCCTCCAGGGCAGCGCGGCCCTCGCTGCAGGGGGCATCAGGGCAGGGCCAGGCAGCGGGCACAGCCCTGAGCCGACCCTGGGGGAGCAGTGCAGCGATGAGCGTGGGACCAGGTCTGCTGTGGGCTAGGACAGAGCCGGCCGAGGGGACCACGTGTTGAGGAGCTCCCAAACCGCTGTAGCAGCACCCCGCCGAGGCTTTGCAGAGGGAGCTGGGAAAATGCCCTGCTAGAGCAGGAAGAGGTGCCTCCTGCCTGCCCTTCTCTGGGGAGGGGCAGCACATCCAGCTGATGGGTGCCTGGGAGGAAGGGCAAGGCTGGGGCCTCCATCCCTGATGAACAATAAATGAGTTAACATCTCGCTTGGTCGTCAGTGATTCAGGAGGTCTCCCCACCCCTTGTCAGCTCTGCAGCATGGGGTGGGGGGTCACGGGCTCAGACATAGGGTGCTGCCTTGTCGGTGTCTGGGCAGGGAGGGCCTCATTGCCCTCCTTGAGGAAGAGCAAACCCCACGTGGGCAGAGGCTGGCTGAGCACCATGGAGCCTCCCTGCGGCAGGGGGACACCATGGCTGCTGGGCAGGGCAGACTGGCAGCTCCTGCAGCGCCACGGGCCTCTCCCCAGGCTGGGCTGCCCCCCAGCCCCTCCTTTCCAGCTTCGCACCCGCCTCTGCGGCCCCCGGGTTCCAGGAGGCAGCGGCAGCCGCCCCCAGCTCCTCTTGGTCTCAGCTCCGGAGCCCCCAGCCCCGTGCAGCTGTACTCACATGGTGATGGCTGGAGACTGGGCCCCTCCGGGCTGTGGGTGCTCCCCTTGGGACTGTGCCCTGCAGCTGCTGGGGGCTTCCTAGGAGCAGTGCTGGTAGCACCCCGCCAAACCAGACCGTGGGGACCCCGTGCTAGGCTGTGTTGGCCCAGCTGCACAGCTTCCCGGTCTGGCGCCAGAGGGGCCAAGCGAGGCTCCATCACCACCGTCCCTTTGCAGGGCCCAGAAGCCTGCCCCGGAGCACATGGGCTGGCTCCAGCCCTAGACGCAGCCAGAGGATGGGCGAGACCCAGGTTCAGCTCTGCCCTCTGCCTCCAGGTGTAGGGACCTCCCTCGCCAGGCTCCTAGGACAGCATCCAGACCCCCGCTGCCCCGGGGGGGCACAGGTGTTAGTGTGGTCGGAGGTCTGGGATTGTGGGCTTGCTCCGAGGGAAGTGTATAAAGCCCTTGGAGCAGGGAATGCTTCCCGGTACGAGGCACCTGGGGCATCAGGCCAGACAGTCCTGTCCCCTTCCCCCCAGCCCCTGCCCCATGAAGGGCAGAGCAGAGCTGGAGCCCAGGCCCCAGCACTGGAACGAGGCAAGGAAGTGTTTCCAAACAGTGGCTGGAAGGAGGTGGCTTCTGCACAGAGCTCCCCGACTCCCGAGGGAGGCCTGGGCCCAACCTGGCCTGCCACAGCTCCCCTGGGCGCAGCCACTCAGTTCCGCGCGTGCACCAAGCTCCCCCGGGGCCTGCGGCAGAGGGAGCTCCGTGGATCTGGACCAGGCCCCTGCGCCGGGGCCGGTTCTAGCTGAGAGTACAGCCAGACGTCGACCCTCGGGGAACATCCCCTTTGCCTGCCCCTGCCAGAGCCCAGGCGTCCCCCCCACACTGCTGTTCACAGGACCCAGGGCTCACGGGGAGCAAGAGCAGGGCCTGGAGCACATCATGCCAGAGGCCCCTCCTGCGCCGGCAGGGCAAGTCGAGGGGTCCCAGCTGTGGAGGTGACGAAGCCAGGATCTGGCTCTGCCAACAGCCGGCTCCTGTGGCCTGGGAACGGCACCTGCCTCCCACCCGCACAAGGGATGAGGACAGAGGCTCCTCTGGGAAGTCCTCCCCAGGGCACAAGCTGGCTGAGCTGGGGCAGCACCACCAGCCCATGTCCTCATTCACATCCTCAGCCTAACGGGGCATCACCCCTGCTCTCATCCTCTGCACACGTGGGCAGGGGCACCCACAAACTGCCACCCATGCACAGCCTTGGGGAAGGGAGGCAAGAAGCCTGCATCAGGCAACCCACAGGGACCCTCCGTGGATGGGGAAGAGGCAGTGGCCAGGGGTAGCCCAGACTAAATTAGGAAATCCTTTATTTCAAACCAAGAGTATTACAATAAGTCCATGAATGCGTAAAACACACGTCCAAATCCTCTTGGGTTTGATAACAGAGCAAGTACTGGCCCGGACACGCCTTCCCAATCAACAGAAACGGGATATATCAACTCATAATCCCCAAGTGCCAGGAGACAGATGTCGACAGTCTGTTCAAGGCAGGTTATAATGGACACACACGGTCTGCTGGTACCTACACCACTACCAGCGAGGTGCTGGGAGCACATCCGGGCAACCAGGCTTTGCCCCAGCGTAGGCAGGGTAACGCGACTGCTCCCAGCTTGGCAGCGGGGCAGGAGGAGGGTTATTCCCTACTGGCTCCTGGTCCCGGCTCCCCTCTGCCGTGCCAGTTACTGACCTGCCACCCTCCACCCTGCGATCCCTGGTGCACTCCACGCTAGAGCACAGGTTATGGAAAGGTGCCGGTCCATGGTACGGTGCACTGTGGTGGCACGCAGGAAGACTGTATTCCCCTATTCTTCCTTAATGAAGAGTGGGGGGTGGACACAAGACACAGGCCCTAGCAAGCCCCTGGAGGTCTGTGCTGCCCTGGGTTAGTTTTCACCTGGGTTCTCACAGATTCATTGCAACGTGCCTTCCCTGAGACCCCACAAAGACGGATGGAGCGTGGCAGTCCCAAGCTGGAGGTGGCCGGTACTCCTGGGATCCCTGCAGAAAGCCCTCAGGCCCTATGGTGACTGGACCCCACATGCAGTGGTCTCACAGCTGGAGTTTGGAAGAGGAGCACCCCAATAAATGGGGCTGATCTTCAGAGACCAGGCATGCTACCAACCCTCACTGCGGACAAGGGCCATGATTTGACCAGGATGGCAAGTGCCAGGTGGGGGGACTGGTGCCTGGATGGAAGCCTCCTAGAGCGGCTCCCTGCAGGAAGAGGCATGGGTTTCCCAAAGCCCTGCTTGGGTTCAAGCACTAGCCCAGGGACTGAAGAGGTGGTGCCAGGCAAGGGCCAGCAACAGGCCCAGCAGCTGTCCCAGGGCCAGCGCTGCTGTTTCAGAGACCCCGCAGGAGCTAAGATGCCGCTGTGATTTCAGGGCGGCCCTGAGATGACATGGAAGACCTGCCTTGTCCGTGCCCTCCAAGACGCTCTTGAGGTGACACCAAGGAACGTGCAGGCTGTTGCTACAGCACTGCCCCCGCACATCAAGCACGGACAGCCAGGCCCTCTTCTACAGCAGTCACCTTCCACGTGGCAATGAACCCGGGAGAGCGTTTAGACCATCGTTCCATCTCAGCGCAGACGCTTAAGCTTCCCTGCCCCTGGCTGTGGGGCGATTCCTGTCTAGTCACCACAGAAGGATGCGACCACGCAGGGTCAAGGCTGGCAGCTGCCAGGAAGCAGAGAACTGCCTCCAGGATGTTCCCTAGACAAGAACACGGATGACAAAGCAACACGAGGGATGTTCGGACTCGGCTCCAAAAGGTCTCCTACGAGAACAGACAAAGGGGCTGGTGTTATGTAGAAGTACAGATGAACTCCTATTGCCCCTGAAGGGCAATGGCTGACGGCACGGCTTCATTCCAGGACAGCCCAAGCCTTGCTAGGTGACTGCTTCTCACTTGTGACCTGCATCGCATGTCCTGTGGGCAAGAGCGTCTGCATCCAGCTGTCCAACGTCATTAACTGGGTCGGATGCTGGACGACATTTTCAACTCAATGGACGCACCTGGTTTTCCACATGCAGGAAGTGAGAACCCCCAGCTGCTGGCTCCATGCCGTCAGGTGCTTGGGCTGGTTTCAGAAATCCTGAGGAGAGTGGGTGTGAACTAGTCCGGTATCACGGCTGTGTCTTCGCTGTACAGCCGTAGTAGTGTTCAGTCGAGGGCTGCGGCCTCCTCACTGGCAGGTTCAACTTGCCTCTGGGGTGGACGTCTGACAGCAGCAGGGCACCGCCAAGCCGCCCTGCACCTGGGGACCTCGCCTTTCAGCCTCTCTGGCGCTCCTCTTCTTAGGACAGCAGCACAGGCACTGGGAAGCCCAGCTCCACCTGTGAGGGCAGCGCGCACAGCATGCGGTCGAAGAGGTTTCTGCTGGAAGGGTTTGCCACAGCCCTTCTGGAGCAAGCTGGAGGCTGCCAGCACTGCCGGGCCCTGTGCCTGCTGGGGGAGAAGCCAGGTCAGGAGCAGCATAAGGAGGGGAGAGGGGCAGAAATGTGTTCCAAGATGTTTAGGCCCTAGCCTGTCACCAAGAGCCTAGAGACTGTGGTCGAACAGCTGGTCCTTGTCAGCACCCCCAGTCGGGAAGATCCGTGGGACCTGCGACATTCCCGCACCTCCCTCGTGCAAGTAATCCCTTGGTATGGACTTGCTTCTTGGAAGCAATGAGAAGGGTTTCCAAAGCCCCGGGGCGCTCTAGGAGCACTGTCCTGCTGCCAGGCACCAGGTGGGACGCTTCAGAAGTGTCCAAGTGACAGAGTAGCAGGGGTCCCGTCATCAGGTACTCTGATGCTTGGCATCGCTTGGCCAGTTTGCTTTGCAGGGTTGTGTGTGTCAAAACGAGCAGAAGCCCAGGAAGGTTCTGAATAGGGCTCTTGTGGAAGGGGGGCTCAGACAGAGATTGTGCCATTGTACTCAAGCCCGCAGGCACCCCGCCACGCTCCGCAGTGCTCCTCGACACCTCTGCCTCCCCACAACGGCCAGAGACCTGCACAGGTGCCACGAAAGGGCGTTGCTTCAGCTCTTGCAACAGCTCACGCCATCTTCTCCGCCATGGAGGCAGCAAATGAGAGGCAGGTACCAAACAGATGGAGGAGTCTGTGATGAATGCAGCGCTCATTTAATAGAAAAGTGTGAACAAAATACACAACAGAAAGGAATCATGACGAACGTTAGCAAACAAATCACCATCCTCTGTACGTAGTGTCAATGCAGCAAGCTCCCAATGTGATTCGGTTTCAGTGCATGAAGAGCTTGCGGTTCTGCCTCTTCGGCCTGGGTTCCCATGCAGTGAAGTGCCCTCATAGCTCCCTGATAGATTTATTGCACTTAAGAAAAAGAAGCTTAAGTTGTCCCCAGCAGCAGCCCCCGGCAGGCTGCTCCTCCGGTCAGTTCGTGTGTTAAGTTACAGACTAGTACCGTTATCTCTGCCAGAGATCTCTTCACAGCAGGGTGGTGCCCGACAGAAACAGCGCTCCCCTGCTCTCGACTGGGGCAGGCTGCCGTTCCGCAGGGATCCCAAACAAGGCAGGCAGGAGCTATTTAATCCTGCTCAGGCCCCTTGCTAGCAAGGACAGCAGTGGTCCAATCCTGCCTGGCGCATGTCAGGCAAACTGTACGAACATGTCCTGCTACACGATAAAAAAAAAAATTACTGCATAATTGTTTCCCTTCTGTGATTGTTCCTCTTGTATGTGCTGTGCTCCGGTGAAGCCCGCTACCTGCCACCCGTGTCCCCTCAGAGCAGCTGGGCCCTCGCCGGCCCCTCTTCCTGGCAAGGGGAGCAGGAAGCACTCTCCGTTCATCTGGATTAAGACACAACAAGGTGCTTCGCATCCCGGTTTCCACCACAGCAGCGACTTCGGAGTGCCGGCCTGTCCAGCACCGCGTCCCATGGGACAGGGCACGTTCCAGACTCCCCCGTGCCAGCGTGTTTGCCCAGCAGGATCATGAGAGCCCTGGGACGCCTCAAGAGCCCCTCCCTGAGAAATTTAACCCCTTTTCCAAACAACCCGACTCCTTCCCTTGGCATGAAGAGTGAAGGAAAGGCACCTCTCTCGGTAAGTCTGCGACAAAACGGTCCGGCAGCCAGCCTACGGGATGGAGCACAGCCCAGCGGGCTTCA
>NW_005842578.1:749377-751824 GCF_000455745.1 Alligator sinensis
GACTTTGGTCAAGGGGCAGGCGCGGTTATCTGAAGTGAGGCTTTACAGCGTCAAAGGGATGGCTGACCAGCTAACAGAAACTACTTAGTCCCAAAAGTAAAATTCTTGTTTACGTGTTACCTCAATTCTCCCCCGGAGCCTCCTCACGGCCAAGGGCATGCGGGTCAAAGCCCCACACAGAGGGAGGGCAGAAACTTGAATGAGGCAACCCCCGAATTCCTTTAGTGTGTCACGCTACAGCGGATCCAGCTGCTGCTCTGCCCCGGTGCCCCCTGCTCCACAGTAGACTGCTGGGCGAGTCTTCAAAAGGAGAGGACCGTGTCTTCTGGAGCACGTCCATCCCCATCCCCCTCCTGTTCGCACCGACAGTTCTGTGCTATATGGCTTTGAAAAACCTTGCAGAAGGTCCCATTTACCTTTGTTTGAAGGTTTCACAGTCAAGAAGTTGGACTACTCTGCACCACAGTGACTCCTTTCCCACCGATGATGCTCCTTGAGGGTAACAACTCTGCCTATCGGTGTCACTGTCATCCAAAAATTCCAGCACAGAGGCAGGGAGCTTCCCGAAATGTAGGTCTGCGAGGGCACGCACACAGAGGAGCTGTGTCACTGTGGAGGTCTGCACGTGTCTTGCAAGGGAGGGGACTTTTGACAGTGTTTGATAGCAGAGCATTCCAACCTAGGAGGAGTTCCAAAAAGGTGGCGGGTTGGACTAAGACGGCCACTGTTGTCTACATTAGATCCTGTTCAGTACTTTGCAAGATCATGATAAATATATATGGAAAGAGGGACTTTAAAATAAATAACCATCATGGCTGCAAATGCAGCCGGTCTTGGACAGTCTGGTTAGCAATACCAGTTCCTCAACAGCTTGTCAGTGCCTTTCTTTTGGGGACGCTGTCATGTGCAATGGTTCCCCTTTTGGGTTTCCATGTGAACCAGAGGACAGTTCTTGCAAGCTGTCCTTCAGAAACACGGGGCACTTTTAGTGTATGGAAAGCAAACCCAGGCCTGACCTACAAGGCACTGGGTTGCAAGTCTCCCATCGGACCGAGGAAGCTATTCCTACCACTGCCCACTCGTGGGTCTCTCCCCTCTCGGGAACAGTGGTGATTCCAGAGGAACACAGACAGAAAAGCGCAGTGTCGTATAGTATCAGAGAATGAAATCGTAGGTGCCACTGGCATCAAGTGCCACAGCTCACGTTGGAGTCCAGCCAGGAAATTGCTCTTGGTCAGATTCTTATCTGCTCTCCTTCCCTTCCCAAATCGCCCTGAAGGTCTCAGAGCCCTTCCTCACAGGAAAGATGGATCAAGAGTGCGGGAGAGTGTCTAGGGAAGGAAATATCACAATGGTTTGGAAAAAAATAACCTCTGTGCTGCAGAGCAAGGTTTTTCTTAATCACGTGGAGTGGGGAAGGAATAAAGCTACACGGGCATTTCCCAGGGCAATCTCAGCTCAACGCAGAACGACCCAGAGGATCTGCAAGAGAGGAGAAAACTGAGTCAGAACAAGAGCAACCTGGCATCGCGTCCAGTAGCGCCAACACTGCGTCCTCCCCAGAGCCGTGCCAATGGTCCCTGTGGGCCGTGACCCCAATGAAAGAGTCAGCCCCGGAGGGAAGGGCCATGCTGACTCCCACAGTCACCAACTAGCTCGCCCCGAGGCAAAAGGCTTCTTTTCCTTAGAGAACATTCATCTTAACAGCACTCCACATCCAGGCATCGGAGCAGCTGCCGCTCTGCCCAAACCTCACACAGGCCTCTTATCCCCCCTCAATCGCGTGCTTATCAGACAGCTGGCCAAGCCACCCATTCCCCCGCATCTGTCTGAGAACAGATACACATGGACCCGAGTATGGCTCCTCTTAGGAAACCTTCCTGAAACAAAACCACAAGCAGCACCTAGATGCTGTGTGCCCTGCACTTGGTATCCCTCGTGCTTGGGTCTGAACACAGCAGCTGCTCAGTAACGTTGGGATCCAAAGCTCTGGAGAAAATGTCTACCCGCTACTGAAGTGCACTGCTCTGGCGAGTTCAGAGTGCAGCACACGCATGCGTCGAAGAGGCGCCTAGGACAGTGGGATCTCACGTGCTCCTGAGCACGTGGGCACAAGCTGCAGACATGGAGCACGCTGTGCTTCAGAACAAAGCACTGCCGCCGGCTTCACGGCCAGTCCCTCGGCGCCCTCCCCTCCCCTCCCCCCCGCCGAATCTACCGCATCTGCATCTGAAAAGCCTCCCCCTTCCTCCAGGGGTCTGCACCCAGTGCAGCCGTGCTGCCTGCTCGTTTCGAAACCAAACGCTACACGCTACACGTAGAGTACTGATCTACGACCCACAGGACGGCTTGGGAAGAAGAGCTCTGCCGTTAGAAATGCCTCCAGACCCACAAACGTGTCTTACAGTGCGTGTGCACGAGGGGGCAGTCTCGTCACACCATCACAT
>NW_005842578.1:751895-758878 GCF_000455745.1 Alligator sinensis
ATGCTTTGAGCGCGCACAAGGCCAGCACCAGTCCAGTACAGACATGCTTGACATGGCACTAACCCAGCACAGATACTGCAATGATCCTGGTGACCAGGGGTTGGTAGATCCTGGAGTGGGGAGGAGGAATCTCTCTGCTTCGGCACGGCAACAACAACAGCTTGTGCAGTCTCCAGCTTCCTTGTACCCTTCTCCCGGACTAAGAGCAAAGCCTCCTTACCTAAAGTGTCACAGTGGCTCCTGCCCGGTCTCCTGACTCGCTTCTAGGAGCAATTCCTCCAGCTCCTTCTCATTCTTGGAGCAGCTGAGTTCTGAAAACAGACACAGGGAAAGTCAGTAACCAGTGGCCGTAAGAACCATTCGCTGCAAGCTCTCCCCAGCTGTGCAAGGAAGAACGCCTAGCAAGTTCCACGCCACACGCATTGAGACAGGGGCTCCCAGACACTGTGTTCAAAGGTTACGTACACTTACTGCCAATCGCTGCTGGAAATTTGGAAAGAGATTCTAGCCAGAAGATGGAGGCTTTGAAGCCACCTTGCAGCCAGTCCTAGGGAGAAGAAACCTAGCCAGCATCCATGAGAAGCTCCATCTAATGCATCTACCGAAGGTGTTACAGGGTGTGGTTGCTGCAGCAGCAGGGGACCCAACTTCCAGTCTGGTCTCCCTTACAGCAGACCGGAGCTATCCACGTGCCAGCACTTGGAACAGGTACCGTGCGTCCAACACGGCGGCAGAGCTCTTAGACTCCCAGGTATTCACACCAGTGTCTCCAGCATGGGGATTTCTGCAGCCTGGATCTAGCTTGCCCCTTCCCCCTGGGTCAGGATGTCCGTTCTCCGCTGCTATCCCAAAGGACACCTTTTCCTGCGTGGACACATGGCTCTCTCCCCCAACACCTCCTGAATCCAGCATCAGGGAAAGCTCCAACCCCAGGAAATCTGTACAGTGCTTCCAAAGGGACTTCGATTTGTGGGCACAGCTCACTCCCAAGCCTCTCCTGCTCCTCCTCCAGGTTGGGCGCGTTGCCTCTTCACCCAAGAATCAGACAGGCCGAGCAGGAGCTCCTGCCATGTGGCTGCTGGTGTGAGGAGGCCACATCATGCTCTTTGCCCAGGTCTTTAGCAGGGGATACCTGGAGGCTGGGACCTGGAGGGTGGAATGGGCTGGCCTGCTAGCCTCACATCTTGTGGGCCACGAAAACAGCTGGGATGCGATCCTCTCTCTACCTGGAGCCCCCAGCACCTTCTCTGGTCCGACGTGTGTGGGACGCAGCTGTCTTATGTCAAGTACTCAAGGGAAAGATCACAGACAGCCAACAGGGGACCAAGCAACAAGACACTTGCAGGCTGCGAGGCCAGAGGGGCCGAGAGGCCATGTTTTTGCCACTGAAAAGGGTCACGTTGTCACGTCAGTTCATCTCAGATGGCCAACCTCCTTCCAGGGGACCTGCCTCATGCATCTGCTAGCTCGGGATGGGGAGTTTGCCCACACTAGGATGCAACGAGGGGGTTAATACTCTTTAAAAAGAAGGAAGAATTAGCAGCTTTTTAAGGGCAAAGAGACTTTGATTCCCTGGCTCAGCTCCTGCACAGCACCGGCCGGAGGAGGTCCCTTGGGCATCCGGCTCTGCACTCCAGAGCCCACCAAGGCACAACAGCGACAAGGTGGCAGATCTGCGTGCCAGTCACCAACGCGATGCTGCGGTGAGAAGGGCAAACGTCCTCCGGGGATGTGCTGAGCAGCGTGTCCTTCGCCAGACCTGAAGGTCACTCCTCCCCGTGGCTCCGCGCCAGGGAAGCTGCGGTGCAGCGCCGTGCCTAGCTGTGGGCACCGCACTGAGTAAACAAGTGGCAAGGACTGTTTGCACAGCTTTCACCTGCTGAAAGGCCCAGAATTATTTCCTCAGGAGACAAACAGTTCCAAACATCTGCGGGCAACTCGCGAGCAGAAAAACCGACTCCCCCTCCCGCTGTGCTGTAGGTCATGCCAGCAGGGAGCAGGAACAAGCCACGTGAACGTCAGCTGCCTGGTCACCTGACACGGAGCTGATAGTCTTACCAGTAAATGTTTGTCACTCCAAACCACGCGTCAAGTCCCCACAGATAAATGAATGCTTACAACAATCTCTCTGTTCAGATAGCCCACCCGCGGGAGGGCCAGCTCAGCTGCTGAACAAACAAGCTCCCACCGTCTCCTCCAAAGCTGTCAGAAGACAGGGCCGATGGGTCCCTAGATTGACTAACTAGACGAGATGCATATGGAGCACCAGCTCTCATGAACCCAAGTTCACTTCATCGGATGCTGCGAGAGCTCAGGCTAAAGGAACATCACTGAAACCACGACGCTGCAGGTGACAGCAAGCGGCACTGCCTGTGAAGCTCACGCACCCTTACCCTGAAGCATACGAGCCTCCAAGTTCAGCGCGTCTGCTCAGGACAATGTTTCCGCAACTGAGACAATGAGGTTTTTCACCAGGGGCATCTCATCTGACACATGTGTGCAGCGAGTTTTGCTACTTCCCCCTGCAGTCAGTATCTCCCATGCTGAACAAACTGTCTCTACCATCAGTGGAAGAGTCATCAGCGGATGAGTTATTACAGGATTTAAAAAAAAAAAAAAAAAAAAAAAAATGCTTGAGCTCTCATCAGCTGGCTGCTCCCGGCCTTCTTAGTAACGCACTGGAAAAAGTGCGCGTCCTTTTCGGTAGGTCAGAAGTGGGGTGAGGGCACCATCCAGGAGACTTCCCTGGGCAGAGCTAACAAGGCCCTCTCGTCGCGGAGCAAGGTGCACACCGTAAAGCAAGCAGCAGCCACGTGGACGGCCACACAGGACACTCAGCCACTGCTGCCCCAGGAGTGGCCAGCTCCACCCAGACCAGCACCAGGCTACTCCCATTGAGGTCTGGCCATATTAGCATGGGGGTAAGTGCTCTGGCCAGTCACTCTCACTGGTGGCTTCCACACGAAGGATGTGGATGCGCCGCAGAGTTCCAAAGACAGGGGCACAGGACTGATAAGGGGAGGCTGAGGGAACTGGGCTTACTGAGTCTGAAGAGAAGACTGAGGGGGGACTGAGCAGCCCTGGAGCCTGCCACTGCCCCCTAGGAGAGGCTCATAACCCTGGTTGTTCCCCTGTCTTTAGAGAACGAGCTGTGGAAACAGGGGTCAGAGGAAACTCGCCTGTGGAGACCCCAGCTCAGCACGCAGGACTGAAGAGCGCTCTTACCATGCTCCACGGCACAGCTCCCCATTTTCCCGTCGCCACCGGAGGATGCATCTGGTAGCGCACGAACAAACTCTGTCTTGAGCCCGTTGGGAAGCAGGGTGTCCAGGACAGTGCTCTCACACTGCCCAGGGGAGACCCGCTCTGAGCTGGCTCCAGTGCTTCCGCACAACACGGCACTTTCCAAGTTGGGAACCGTCCCATTCGCTTGTGAGTCCAAGAACTCAGTCTTTGCCAGCAGGATCTGGGCTATGGGCTTAGCAGGTTTCCCCGGGTTCTCCTGGCTTGTAGTGTTCTCGCCCAGCTTTTCTGGCAGACTTTCCACCCGTGTCACCACGAAGACCTTATGGCCTCGGCCTGGGCTGGAAACAGAAATCCTCCTCTCGTTCCCTTGAGACTGAGTGTGTGCTGGGGTCCCTGGGTTGCTCCCCACACCTTTGGGGTCACATGGTGTTTCTTCTGCAGTGTTTGAAGGGGGCGCTCTGCCCCCTGAGCTAAGAGTTTCCTCAGTTTTCTCAGGAGAAAGTGGCGGTTGAGGTGAGTAAGCTACGTAATCAGAACCCTTTGGGCTCTCTGGTTTACTAAACTCTTTAGTCACCAACCCAATCTCTACCTCCTCGTCTGTGTCAGAGTCCGAATACGTCACTCCGTCTTTGTCGCTGTTTGCTGCCTCATCCGTATCCCCGTTCTCTTTGGACATCAACGTCTCCGCAACTTCTTCTCCCTCTTCCGGCGGGGGTGATGTGCTGTCAGATTGACAGTTGGTCACCAATCCCTCCTCGACAGGCTCTGTAATGGTAATCTCTGGCATGGAGGCCGATTGCTGCAATTTCTGTTCTTTCTCCTCTTTCTCTTTGGCCAGAATGAAGTTGCGCTTGCAGCCGTTCTGGATTTCAGCTAAGAGAGCCTTCTGGGTTTCAATAAAGCTCTTCACCTGTCAGGTAGAGAAAAACCACTGTTGAAACTACAGCTGGTGGTAAAACGATGCATGCAGCAATATTCACACCTCTCCCTATGCAGGGCTTAGAATCCTGGATCGCTGCAAAATGTGCTCTAGTATCTGTTTTTCTACCAATTTTATAGGCTTTCCAACTTGCAGAGAACAGTGAGAAACAGACACAGGTGAAAGTTCTGACTGCACTCAGACGGGTATCCGGGAAGCTTCAGAGAGCATCTACACTGGTTCTAAATCCTGTCTATCCGCTGCACACGGTTGTAGATCAAGGATCGGCAACCTACAGGTCACAGGCTGGATCCAAGCCCATGGAGCCACTGGATCCGGCCTGCGGATGTAGGGCTTTGACAGCAGTCACTTTCCCAACGCACCAGCTCTGGGAATCCCCTGGTGGGCACGAGGCACTGGGGATATGGTCACAAAGAACTGTTACAGGTACGAAATTACCGTTTTGCTGCAGCACCTTTTCCAGCCTCCAGCGAAGGCAACAACAGCATCTGTTAAGAAGCACTGCCATGGGGAGCATCAGCCCAGAGAAAGCAATGATCTACAGCTCAGCTAGGGGAACCCCATCAGGAGCCTAATGCTGGAGCGGATCTGTGCCATACACTTCACCTTGCAGCCAGTTAGGCATGCAGCTTTCTTGGAAAGCAAAAACTACTGAGCTCGCAGGAAGCAAGACAAGAGCTCTCGCCCAAGCTCTCCCTCTGCATCACAAACCCTTGTGGCAGCTTAGGAGAAGAATCTCCTGGAGAGGTATGTGGGGAAGAAAAGAGGATGGCAAGATCCTATCGCCAGCATCATGGCACAGCTTGAAACTGGAAGGTTTCAAAAGCCACAGCCCCAGTGAATGAGCCAGGGGGCTGTTCCACCTTCTGCTGAGGCAGCCTGGCACAACCACCTCAGGCAGCACCTCCACCCACCACCATTGGGCACGAGTTTGGGAAGCTCCTACTGGAGCACTGCAGTGCAAAGGGGGCGGACAGCGCAGGGCAGCTCGTCTCAATTGTGCAGGGCCACTCACCGATTCTTTCTTTGGTTCCCTGTCCAAGTCCAGTCTGAGCAGCGAGTGGTTGACCTTGAGGGCCAAGGACAACGCCATCAGGCCTCCCGTTTTAATCTCATTCTCTCGCAGGTCTAGTCGAAGGAGCCGGGGACTCTCTGCGATGAATTCCGCTACTGCCACAGCACCTGCAGGGGACAAAAAGCCTCTGATGAGCCATGAAAGACAACAGCTCATAGCAAGCTCTCCCTGAACAACGGCGAAAACATGACTCTGTGTGTGGGGACCAAAGAGAAGGGCTCACAAGGTTGTCCAGGGAAAGTCTGACACCCAGGGACTCTGCTCTATGCACATTAGCTCCGTTTGTCTTCAGTGTGACAAAGGCGCCTTGGACACCTGTAATAAATCCTTCTGCCCCCCACACAGCACTGTCTGCCCAGCGAGGGGATTCACTTTGCTCCCTGAGTATATTCCAGTTCAGATACTGCCCCTTCTGGCATCCATCACGCCACCAGCGGGTACCCCAGAGGGGTTTCTCCACTCCTTGTCCTAACACATGCATGCTTTTATGCATTGTTTCGCATGCGTTTATAAACACATTTTCTTAATCAGAAATATCTGCATTTC
Source organism: Alligator sinensis (assembly GCF_000455745.1). NCBI lineage: Eukaryota > Metazoa > Chordata > Crocodylia > Alligatoridae > Alligator > Alligator sinensis. The sequence continues at coordinate 757,703 of NW_005842578.1, forward strand.
AGATGTGGGCCAACAGATTCCCAATATACATAAAACAGACATGGTAAAAGTGAGACAGAGAGAGGACAGACAGACAATGTACAACTCACAAGGAACTTGCTCATTCTGTATACCCATAACCAAGTATTTGCAAGTTTGCTGCTCCTCCTCCTCGCCCCCACACCAGTTACCACATGCATGTTACAGTATGTAGGTGCTTAATAAGCAAGGAGATCACAGATTCTTTGCAGCAGGGACCAGACCTTCGAGACCCCAACCCTAGACCCCAGCTCCGCCCTACCCAGACAGGTCGATGGGGTGATGCAGAGACCAGATTTCATCAAGGCTTTGCGTGGGCATAAGGGTCCCTGTGGCTCCCACCTGGCAGCAGGGTCCACACTGGGCATGAACATGCTTGCGGGCAGTCCCTGCAGCAGGCTGTAACCAAAGCAAGCGCCAGGGGAGGGGGAATGGGAAGCAGGAGCACAGCCAGCTATGGAAGGGGCTTGGGCTGTGCGCAGGGGCAGCACCTCTGGGGTTTTACTTTCCTCACATTTGATTGGACTTGCCAGATTGTTAAAACAAGAAACAAAAGAGAGGAAAGCTTGCAGGGCAGGGAGAGGGCCTGGGAGCACACAAGAGCCCAGGCTGACTGGTGGCTTCTGCTCTTTCCATGCTAGATGCAGTGCCTCATGGTACTTCAGCCACTGAAGTACCCTCTTGGAATATGGCCCCTCTCAACCACTGGTGCTGACAGACCAGTCACTTCTCCTGTAGAAAGCCCAGGGATTACCAAGACATCCTGCAGGAGGAACCACAGCAGAGATTCCCTTGGACCAGCCAGGGCTATGGGGTGTAGGGGGGCAGGAGAGACACCAAGTGCAAGGACTCCAAGTGGGAAGTCACAGCAATCCCAGATCAGCTGTTGTACGGGCAGGACGTCAGCCACTGACAACGAGCAAGGGCAGGTAGCTTCAGCTCTCCCACTGCAGAGGGGGTGTTAAACAACGTGGCTGTGACCCTCCTCCCTGAAAACAAAGAGGCTACGACAAAATAGACTTTATTAACTACAGAAGAACTGGGCCGTTTGGCGAGGGAGAAGAAATGCTGTTCCTGGCCTAATCTTCACTCCCCGCAGCCACAGGAGTGTTGCAGCCGGAATGCTGCTGCTGAGGCTGCCGCTGCCGGCCAGCTTTC
>NW_005842578.1:758909-791019 GCF_000455745.1 Alligator sinensis
AGAATTGCTGCTGCTGAGGCTGCAGCTGCTGGCAGCTTCACTGGATGTGTGGGATGCCATGAAGCCAGTGCGACGCAGAGGGGTTATTTGCTGGAATTAAGGGACAAATGAAACTTTCTTGTCATGTAGGAAGAGAAAAAGAATAGCCCATGGATCTCCCATGTCAGCTGTCATTTCTTTTATGAAACACCCTGTGGGTTTTCCCAAATCTTAACTAAGAACAATGTTTAAATGTTCATACACAGCGCGAGTATGGTAAAAGAGGACCTGGAAGTAAGGCTTCACACCTCCGGTCCCACTTGCTGGGAGGTGTAGCCTAATCACTTGTCCTCTCCTCCTCTAAAATGGACATGGACATACTGGTAAAGGTCCATGTCATGGACTCTCCTGTGAGGAATTGGTTTTAATACGTGCGCAGCACAGCTTCAAAACAACCTGCTAGATCACTGTTAAGTGCCTGAATCGAAGTCCTGGCTTGGTCTGTGGATAAAATGATTTCAGAAGCAGCAATCACTTTAGCTGCAAGCTAAAACAAACCCCTGTGCAGTTATAAAACCTGATGGGCTGAGAGAGCTGGGCCGAGGTCTCTTCCATAATCCGGCTGTCAGGGCAGTCACCACTGATGTGCTTATCCAGTTAGCAGAGGGGAGCAAGGTCACTAGTTGCCTAGAGTTGAAAGGATTTCAGGGGAGAGGAGAGATGGTAATGAAATACCACCACCCGCTGCAACAGTATTTGGGACCTGCAGATGGATAGCCCTAAAAGCAGCACGCACTTAGCGTAACAAACGCCTATTTTACCTTCACACGTGAGTTTGGTGGATGCCAAGCCCAGCCGCAGGACGGAGCGGTTTCCAATGAGTCCGTTCTTCAGATTGCGAACCCCTTCATTCCCAATAGGATTGTGACCGAGGTTCAGGGTCTCCAGGCTCTGCGTGTGGGGCTGCAGGCAGGACAGGAAAGTGAAGCCAAACAGTATGTTATAGCAGCAGGAAGGCAGGAGTACGATGCCTCTGCTGTGGAGCGGACTCTGGCAATCACAACTACATCATGGAGGTCAGGGAGGGAGACCAATTTTGGGCTGAGCCTGGATCACCAGGTCTGACGGACACTAGCAGTTTAATCTCCCCTGCAGACTGAAGGGGGCCCTGGATCACTGACCTGGTGAAACCAACGTTGGGATGATAGAGTGCAAACGTGGCCCAGCTCCCAGCCCACTCCTTCGACCTGTCACAAGCTGAATCACTACACTGCCAGCACCCCTCTGCTCCGTGTGAGCCCCCAGACCGTCAGACCTTCTCCCTGCACAAAGTCTTGCCTAGAATACCACGCACTAAAGCCCTGAGCAGCTCAGCCATGGCATAATTAGTGAGAGTGGCTGCTGGCCAGGCGGGGGCCAGGAGCCACAGCTTTCACCTTCCCAGCTTCAGGAAGTGGCTGCTAGCTTGTGGCTGGGGGCAAAAGCAAGCCTACTCTGTAAGGACGAGGCAGCGTGTCAGAGGGTGACAGGAGTAATGGAAGGCAGCTGAAAGACAGGGACGAGCAAGGGAGAAGGTGAGAAACTGGAAGAAAATTCTAGCGAGTGAAAACTGAAGACTGGAAAACCCAGGAGTGAGAAGCTAGAGGCAGGAATCCAGACAGGGACCAGGGGGAGCAGAGCAGCAGCAGGGTCAGGGCAGGCAGCAAAAGGCATGCAGGAGGTAAAGGGGATCCTCTGCTTAGCAGACCCCAGCTCTCACCCCCACCAATTCTCATCCTTTTGCCAAAATGGGCTCTCTGCTCCACCCAGTGTCCCCGTCTGCCCTGACCCCCTCTGCCACAGGCGCGCTGCTTCTCTCTGATTTGAGACAATGGAAACAGGTCTCTGGGAACATTACACTTGCTCTGCCCTGCCCATTGCTGATCTCCAGTTCCTTGATTCGGGTACTCCAGAGGTCTGGGTCCAAACACCAGACAACGGGGAAAGCAAATGGGCCAGCTTACACCCACCTCCCTCCCACCCCAGCTCAGCTGCCGGCTGTTCTGTCAGCAAGGCCATGCCAACACCATTAGTTCCACTCACCAGTGTCATCCCCAGATAAGCCATGCCGGTGTGAGTCAGCTGGTTATTCCACAAAACCAGAGTGATCAGACCTTTTCGCTGCTCCTTCAGCCCCTCACAGACGTACGCCAAACCTAGGGAACAAGCACCAGTCAGCACTTGCAGACCAGTACCTCTGGAGTCACGGTGCCAGCAGCCTGATGCTAACAGACACCACAGGCTTGAACAGCACTTTTCTTGCCTCATCTAATCCAGTCTTTTGCTCAGGCTTCGATTGCTGCAGGAGGCAAGCAACACAAATGGACCTTCCCATACTGCGCAGCACCAAGGGGATATCATATTAACTGCTGCAGCAGGCATGTGGTGCGCTCATTTGTTTCAGGGAGCAAGGCATCTGCAGGGGAAGATGCCCTTAACATAGTCACTGAATCAGAATTAAAACTTGCCTCTGTAAGAGCCAAATGCCCAGGCCTGACCCGTCCAAAGGACGGTTACATATTAATTTTAAATGGCATGATTTTAAAGTAGCTTGGGTCAGGTCAGGACACAGCAGAATGTAAGCACAGGTATATTTCTGCTGTTGCTTTGTAGAGGATGTGTGTACAGGGATGTATTCATCAGGTCTGAAAAAGGAAGTTAGCTCAAGAAAAAGACTCGCCCCTCAAAATCCTTGCCTTTCACATAGCTGTTGTGGTCCAAGGATTATCTCACTACCAGGAAAAACATGTGCGCACACAAAAAACACGGGCAATAACAATATCTGCGTTAGCAAACAACATTTGGGTAACCATCTTGGAAAGGGTCAGCAGGTCTCATTGAGAACAGCCAGATTCCAATCAGGAAATTCAGAAAGCTATTTCAGCAACACTAAGTCACAGCTATTTCAAGTGCCCAGGGATGTGAAGAGGTACCTCAGCTGACCAAGAAGGGAACAGGTCCCCACATTACAGAACTACGCAGATGTTTTGCAACATCTTGGCTTTTGTATAATGGGGAAGTGACACTTCACCATCAGGATAACAGGTTCCTTAATGGGATCTAGGCAGCTCAAAAGCTCCCTTAAGCACTTGGAGAGGTTTACATGGCTCAGACTGCTACAATACCTTAAAAACACTTAAGCTGCTTTCAAAGACACTTATTTCAACTCTGAAATTGGAAGCACGCAGCTCTCATCTCCACTTTCCACTGGGTGCCAGTGCTGGTGCTGCCTGCTACAGGTGTTCTCAGTGAAGTACAGAAAAGGTTTTTCCACAAACCTCTGTCAAATCTGCCCGGCCTGAGGCCTCTTCTGCTGCTCAAAACCTCAAACTAACTCCTGGCCTGTGGAAAGAGAAGACTGCACTTATCGAGACGTGATGTCGCCTAGCAGCTACAACTCTTTCTTTCTACTGACTGGTGCTGCTCAGGTCATAACACTGGGCATTACCTGCACTCCTGCATGTAGGACCTCTGAGGTCCCTTCCAACCGTAGGATTCTACCATAGTGAGCGCTGCCTTGACAGCAACTGCCTAAGGTAGCATCTGCCCTGGTCTTCCCCGAGCACATTTCACCTGGCTTCACTTCTCCATGGTTGTGCTCTGACTCAAGCGAGAGCTCAAACTAACTTTGTTAAAAGAGTTGAGGATTTAGACATTCCCTGTTTGGAGAGTGGGGTTAGAACGATGGCTTGGGGAAAAACATTCAGACAGAGAGGAAGGAAGATTTAGTGTGCTTTTAAAGGACAGATATTTCAAGCCAGCTTGGAGCACGACACTGGAGCTGACAAGCTCTCACATCCCGCATGGAACTTCCAATGGAGCTCATTCTCTGCAACAAGTCTGAGAAGGCAAAGCAGAAAGATAAGGCTTCTGCACCTGAGTCCAGGATGTGGTTGTTCCGCAGGTCCAGTATCTGTATGTAGCAGTTAAACTTCAGCAGATTGCCAAGCTGAGCAGAATCCTGCAGGCCATTCAGTTTGTTATCAGCCAGGTACAGCTCCCGAAGGTTCATGTTCATTTTCAGAGCCGTTGCTAAAAAACAAGACAGCAGAAAAGAAAGCTTCAGCTAACGGAACAAAAGACCACATGGAGCAGGGGAGCTGTGCACGAAAACACGGAACGCCTGGGACAGCATGTAACAGGAGATGACAAGACTTGAAGCTTCATAAATTATTGCTGTGGGCCTGTTAGTTTCTACTGCTCCCAGTTGATTATTAATTCATTCTGGATGGTGTGCAGGGCCATGCACTGTAGGCAAACAGTCCCTACAGCCCATTCTTAGCACCACATCATGTTCTGCAGTGTTTCTCCTGAAACATCAGGGTGTAATCAGGAGAACATTGGGTGTCTAAATGCTTGAGGCTGGAAAGTGGCAGAGCTCCATGTCTGAAAGGCAGCCACTGATGCAAGAGCAGAGTAGAGCTGCAGCACACCAGCCTAGGCTCTGCTCAGGAGACATTGGACCTGGGACATGCATCCCAGGATGCTTCTTGTGGCTTCCTGCAGGCAGGGAACCCATACTCTGCCCCTTATGCCCTCCCCCATTTCTGCACTTAGCCGAAGGGCTGTGCAGTCACACCCTTAACCAGGGCAATCCTGATACTAGAGATCCCCTGGCCAGCAGGGGTACTACAGGCAGGGTAAAGCTCAATATTTCACATCAAGATCACACCTGTATGGCTATCCAGGAGCTATTTACCATGGGAGCTGCTGTCCAACCCATCAGATACACAAGAACACAGCTCTGATGCCAGCAGTTGCATGGGTAGTTACAGCAACTTATTACTGAGAGCCACCTCTTGGCTTGCCTCTGTGACCAACCCATGCTTGCTCTCAGTACAAGGCCTAGCTCCAGCCCATGACAGTTCGCTGCCCAAACAGCCATGGCTGCTCCAAGTGGTTTAGTATTTTGTCAGGAGAGAGTCTGAGCACACCTCTGAACGCTCAGAACTGCAGGTGTGTGGATGACTCCCATCCATCCCCTATCCTTCCACTGCTCGCTTACGCAAATCTTAAGAGAGCAGTGCTGTACCCCCTTCAACCAGGTCAGCACGCAGCACCATGAGACCTGTTAGTACGGTAAGTCTAAAACCTTTTCACAGACGTTTCAAGCCAGCTGGACTGTTGCAATGCTGCAGCTTGGCCGGTCTCACCTGGGAGAGCATAGCAATCAGATCCCTACAGGGCAAACCTCCTCAGGGTGCCCTGCAAACTCTGTGACCTGACAGAGCCACGACCCCTGCCCCTGAGGCTGCTAAGGATGGGAAAGGCTGTACTGTACTTCCATGGAGGCAGAATTATGGCACCGTGGCACAAGGCACCCAGAGGCACAAGTGCAGCCTCCTAGAACATGTGGTCAGTTTAGGAGTAGGGCCAGGACCATGGCTCAAAATGCATCTCTTTGGGCTATTCACCTAGTAACATGAGCGGGCGCCCAGACAGGCTGGCATTCTCCAAGTGCAACACGACCAGGCTGCTACTGATGCGTAGAGCACGAGCCACGAAGGGTGCCGAGTGATCCAGAAGAGGCGTGTTGCGAGCATCCAGGTACTGCAGGCAGTTGGTCTGGAAAAGAAAGGCAGAGGGGAGATGGTTGTTATTCAGCCACATCAGAGCCATTGCACGCCATCAAAGCAGACACATATTCCAACAGAAAAATCCAACTGCAGATCAGCTCTGAAGACCCTTTGTCCAACTTGCCTTGATCAACGAGCCTCAAGGTACGTCATAAACATTACTGAATGCTCACAAGAAAAGCAGCCAGGCATACTGTTGTTTTGAAGATGAGCCCCTGGCACAGAGAAGACCAGGGACATTTCCCTCACGTTATTCATGTCTCATGGATCTTTTGGCCACAAGTTAAAATATGGTGATAGGAACATTCCAAGGAGATGGGTCCAGAGCACCAGCAAACATGGCACCAGACACTGCATCAGGAGCTGCCTAGGCAGGAAACAATGTGGGATGGGATGAGATGGGGGAGGGAATATGGATTCTTCTCAGTTGCTTCCTGATACAAAAGCAAGGCAGTAGGGCAGGGGTGTCAAACTGATCTGGCCTTAGACAGGACATAACCCTTAGACAGTACCTGTGGCTCACACCCCATCCATCAATACACTAATGCTCAGGGAATTTAAGAAATGCTGGGCCTGTGGTTTCTGGTGCAGCCTTAATCCTGCTCTAGACCTGCGTGCATTCCACTGACCTTACACTGACACCATCGCACGCACAGGACTTCAGCCTCACTCCACACAAAGGCTGGACGCACAGGGCAGAACTAAGGCAACAGTGAAGTCTGGCATCTCCCGATGCGAATGTTGACTCTGCAACCTAATTAAAACTTCATAGGATTTTTTAAACTATATTAAGCTCAAAAAAAAAAAAAGTGTGAAAAGGGGCAGATCTGTAAACAGTATTTCTGGCACAATTACCATGGCACCTTTCACCAAGTCCTGATTTCACTTCAGTTGCATGGTGCAAAAAGTGACTGGGAAGAGGGGGCGGTGGCAGAACAACAATCTTTTGCAAAGTACCCTGCTATGAAAGCAGTCCTCACATCAGAGCCCGAGTAATGGAGAGGACGGGTATCAGATACCAGCTAACCCTGTTTGCTGGAATTTGGATTTCCAGAGTCCTGATGTTTACTACAGGCACTCATTAGACAAAACCACGGGCACAACATGATTCTGCTGCGCTGTAACAGAACTGTAGAAGGATTTACCTCAATTCTACTTTCATCTTATTTTGCAAGCAGACTTCTACTTGCTCATGATACCATGTTACAGGAGTAGAAACAAGGTGGAGTCATAAATGTCAAAAGGAATTGGTGTCTGTAGAGTGCTCTGAAAGTGTGAAGCTCTAAGGTACCAAGTGCTGCTGTGATACTGTGGTGAGTGGGTAGTGAGATCCCTTGCACACCATAACAGAATGCTGCACAGAATATTTCTGCCGGTCTCCATTACCCAAAGAGCTGAAGGCTGTCGAGGAGCCCGGCTCCATGACACAAACATGCACATTATTTTGGTGAACACAAATACTTTGCCCAACGAGCATGGCACGCATCGTGCCTGTTACCTAACCTTGTACAGTACACCCAGGCAAGGTTAGCGTGGGAGAAGCTTTTCACTACTCACTGCATCATCTTCACACAACAGCTCCATACACATTGCTGTATATCAGTTACTCTGCTAAGAAAGGTGTTTGAGCTGGGGGTGGGGGGCACTATTAATACTTCATGGGTTGTTTTGAACAAAGTCTTTGTCACCTGGCTTCAAGCTTTACAGGAGTTTTAAGAGGAAAGATCACTTAGGGTGCAGAGCTCCATAAACTCGAGAGCTCTGCTACACATTTCCTTCATGACTTTAAGGAAGCCATTTTAAATAGCTCAGCTATAAAAACAAGGACACTCCTTCTTGGAGATGGCCTGTGTGCTAACAACTGACCGGAAAGGGAGGCACCCTGAGTTGGAATCAGGGTTAAGCTTTTGGGGTTAGAGTAGTTTTAGTCGAGTTCAAAGGTTGCATCATGTGGTCACAATATTTTCCCTGGGGGCAGAGCTGCGGTTTTCCCAGACTAATCTCATTCAGTGTGTCAGTGGACAGATATTAAAGGTATGCTCAGATGACACAAAGGCTGGCAGCTGGGCCAAGGTCTTTCAAATCACAAGGCAGAGCCTTAGTCATGATACAAATCTTCCGCCTTCCCCGCAACACTGCAAATACCAGATGGGACTTCCCAGGAAAGCTCAACACCAGACCTGTAATGTTTTATGTGCACGCACTAGAAACTGGCAGGTCAACCAAGTTTCAATAGCACTGAAGTCTGGCACTACAATGACTTGTAGCTATGTGCATGGACCAGCAAATAATGATATGGTCTTGAGGGAGGTACTTTCCCACTTTACAGCCCGTGTCAGCTGGTCCATTTTAACCATTCTGTTTGTCTGCTTCAATCCCACAGCAAGTGAGGCTGAACTGCTATAAAATGTATGGCTGAATTAAATGGGGCGAATGACACAGACAAATTGATTTGGTTCATCTTCTGCTCATCACAGGATAGGCTAGAGAGATGAAGGAAGCAGCTGTCACACACCCAGATGGACTGCTGTAAGCCTCCTCTGCCTCTTCCAAAGCACCATAATGGTTTCCTCTCTTGACCCACTATGTTAGTCTCTATGGACAATCCCAAGCAATGAGTTAAAAAACAAATGCTAAAAATACTCAAGAGCTAACACCAACCTTTCTCATCATGTGTGCGGCTGCCTGCCAGCCTCGGGTGCCGATGTGTTTGTTAAACGAGATGTTGAGGTGCGTTGCTGACTCATAATACTCAATCATGTCAAATAACGCCGAGGCACCCTGGAAAATAAGAGGGAAGGGGGTGGAGAGAGAACAAGAAAGTTGACATAGAGCTGGGCTAGCACAGAAAAGCCGATACAGCAGCAAGGCTGGCAGACAAGTGCCAGCTTTTTATCTCCAGGAAGTGACCTGCCTAGAAATGATCCATTCAGTAAGCAGGCTTCATACTGATGGAGGTTTGGGAAGAGAATCCCCCCCACCCCCAACGCACACAAGGGATTTAATCCTGTGGTTGGGTCACTTTTCTCAGCCATTCCTTTCTGAAAAGCAACGAGCAGCACTTGATTATTCCTCTAAAACCCTGGGACACTTTTCTGCAGCTCCCCTGAAGCTCATGTGGATTATTCCAGCATGCTGGGGTCTGGGCCATCTGACACTGCTCTACTTCGTTTCCTTTTTCCCCTCGGCCCCTGGGCAGGCTGCTCGGGGAAGCTCAAGACACTCTGACCCCTCAGCTGAGACTCAAATTCAAGTAAGTGGCCTAGGTATGGACAAGAAGCCAGTGGAGCCCAATGCAAACATGAAATGACCTTGCTGTACAGGCTCCAGTGGCTCTGGGTGGGATTGATGACAAAGCCAAAATTTTCAGTGACTGCAAAGGGAACAGGACTGAGCCCTGTGGATATTACATGGGACTGAACAACAGAAGGGGCTGGGGTTGGGTCAGCTTCATCCAGAGATGAGGTTACTCCGTCCAATTAATTGGAGGGATGTGGGGAAAGTGTTGTGTCCTGTTGAAAGTTACTCAAGTGACAATGTCAGACGTGGAGCTCGTTTGTCCAGGGAACATGAACAGACCAGCAACAAATAGCACAGACGTGCCATCTATCAGTCTTCTGCCAACGAGCCTGACCTCCAGAGGCAGCGCAGAGTTCCAACCTGTCCACTTCGGAAACTCAGACACAAGTGAACCGGTTAATGCATTCTTCCGATTACAGACGAAACAAAGTTCCTCAGTTTCATGGGGCACATACGGCACTCACTGCCACTACTTTCTCCTCCAAAAACTATATGTGGGGACTCCAACAATGAGGTGTCATTCAGAAACTGAGCAGAGGTGTTCAGAGTTGGAGCCTTGCTTAAACATGGGAGTTGCATCAATTTAATTAAAAAGCTGATTTAAAATGGTTTGAGTTAAAATTGGTGCAAATCCTGCACTGATCTAACTGGATTACAGCAAGTGTAGCTACTTCAGCCAATTACCAGAACGGAATGTCCTGGTATAAACCCACTGCAACATTGACAAATGAATAGCTCTCTGACATCCCACCTCCCAGAAGAAAAACGGTGGCCAGGGTTCTCCTGCAGCTGTCTGCTGGCACAGCTATATTGGCAGTTCATGTCAGAGCTATGAACCCCAACAGACAGAACCATGTCAGCAAACTCCCTGTAGCACTAGCAGAGTTATGCCTGCAAAGCCACAGCTCAACCACGTAACTTGCTCATGGGGAGATCTTTACTTGACTGGTACAAAACAGTTTCACTCAGCACAGCTGTCATGTCCCCACTAAGACAGCTTGACCAGCACAGAAAAACACTCCCTCTATATCCATGAAGGGCTACAAGCATGGCCATAGCAAAGGAGGCAGAATGGCCTCTGGGCCAGCTGCGGTAGCCTGCAGTAGGATGTGGCTCTCTCTTTCACCTTGCCTCTTGACATCAGCTGCTGTTGGCTGTTTCCTTTCAGACTCTGTCCACAGCAGCTAAGAAGGGCGAGGAAAGACTTACTTAGATGTCTATGGGCTGGAAGCTCTAGCCCACAAGAACACGTCTGAACCCTGACAAATCAGCTATAGGCAAAGCCAACACCCTGTAGTAAGCTCTCACTTTATAAATGAGAAAGATTTCTCACAAAACACCTGCCCTAACTGAAACAAATTGTTGAGTTTATCCCTCATCCACATCACACCGAGAGGCCAAAGGATCAACACCACCCACATATGTAAACTGGAAACCGAAAACATCTACGAGTTCATTTGGTCCATACCTAAGAAACAAGGCAGGAGGATTCCCTAGAGAGCTAGGTGGATTTTGCTTAGTTTTAGGATGATGAATACAAAGTTTCTAAGCACATCATTTGGGAGCTCATGGCTTAACCAACCTCCATCAGAAAGTCACCTAAGGTGTAGCCTAAACTATATTAAGAAATCCACCATGGAGATAAAAAGGCTGGTCACAGCTGAAGAAGGGATTCCAAGGAAGCATGATGCACCAGCAAAAGCTTCTTAGTGAGGTAAACACTGTTAAATGACCCCCCTTTTGTTTTATGAGGAAATATGCCAGAAACATAGTATGCCAAGTAACTAGCCTGAAAAACCAAATCAACCAGTCTACAGCATTCATATCATACACCGCAAGAAGCACTGGATGATCATCTCATTTCTGTTCTTCCCATCCACAGGAAGTGTAAAGGTACCAAGTGCAAGGTCATTTACACGGGCTAAAACCAATAATTTCCTAGTCTCAACTGGGAACTAATCCATTTGAGAGAATAGCAGGAGAAAAACCTGGATGTACCAGTTGATCACAGGTGAGTATGAACTGCTAGCATGACACAGCCATGAAGAGAGAGACCAATGTAATCCTAGACTGCATCAGAAGTATTTTTAGTAGATACAGGAAAGCATCACTGGTCCTAAGCATCTAGAGCATGAAAAAAAATACTCTAAATACTCTAATAAAGATGATTTGCACTTCTAAAGACAATGAAATATTAACACCCACCCTTCCTTTAACTATTTAAGACCTTGGTAGCAGCCAACTTTTAAGAGTTCTGGACATCTTCACTTTCCCATAGTCAGTCAGGTCATCGTGACCAACAGGAGTAAAATTTCAACTCGCAAGAAAAGCCGCTTATAAAGCGAGGGGACCTATAATTAGTTTCCCCCCAACCCCAAATACGACCCATGGTAACCTGGAAGCTTTGGGAGATTAGATACTAATGACTACAGAGAAAAGATGCAAAGGACTGAAGTGGTAGTAAAGAATCGGCTCCGTTTTCGAGGGAACAAGGCTGAGACGGCAGCTTGGCATCTGGGAGATTTCACTTGCCTCACTGTTTTAAGAGGCGCGAGGTTGGCATGAACTTTGGGCACATCTGTACAGAAGAGTCGGGTGGAGTGATCACAGAGATAAGAAGTGGCCCAAAGCAGAAGTATACCCAAGTGGCCCAAAGCTGGACTCGATCCCCAATCTTTAAGAGCAAAATTACCAAATGGGTCAGTGGTGAAATAAGCTACTAAGAGCATAAGCCCAGGTCTTGACCTTAAAGGGTTACTGCAGCATGGTCCCACTGTACCAAAGCAGCTAAAGATGCATCCATCCTTCACTTACCCATTGGGACCTACAGGATAATTTTGCAGTGAGGGGCATCCCCTAATCACACCTAGACAATACACAGACCATGAACAAAGAGCTTGTTCTGCAAGCTAATGCAGCACAAAAGGTTGGAATGAGAAATCTGAACTCAGCTTCCAGCCAGGAAAGAGCCTTCCAGTCACCTTTGATCATATGAAAAGAATGTTCATACCTATCCCTAATTCACAATGATTTGGGATCTTACTTTGAGCTCCACTTGAATCCTGGCCATCTGGACTCTGGAAGCATAGAGACAGCAAGAACAAGAAAATGTGTACATGAGAACAGGAAAGGGGATAATACCAAGCGCAATATAATGTCAAGCGATGGTCTTAATTTGGATGTTCCCATCCAGCTGTTCACTAACCTGTGTGCACAAGAGCTCAGAACCGGACAATGCTGGACAACACAGAGAAAGCAGGCAGACTTCTCTCAGGCTTGGAGACAAAAGGCTATGATAAGTGAGGTAACGGGAACTGTTACTTACATCTTCATCCAAGTTTGTTTGCTCCAAATCAACAATTTTGAACTGGACCCGTTTGAAAATCTCTTCCAGCGCCTCGCAGGCTTTGTAGTCTAGTTTTTCTCCTGGAAAAAAACCCAAAGATTAGAAGATCCAACGGTAAGCTTTTTGTAGACCGACATGTAACAGCACCAAAAACCATACGACTCTGAACTGTTGGGACACAGAAGGCAAGGACCGGTAGGAGAGACTGATCTTTCTCTTCCTTCATTTGAGATTAGCCAGCTACTGTTTGTCCAGATAAGACTTTAAAGTAGTATTAAAAAGACTTTTTATTATAAACATAAATGGAAACACACCTGGGACTAGAGAACTCTTTAAGGCGTTTTCCGTTCCTCAACAGCATACGTTGCACGTACCAACCAACCAACCCGGAATTCTACAGATTACGCAGACGTTGGGGAAAACGAACACAAGACGACTGCTTATGCTGGCTCATTAGCATAATGCAAAAACATTCATTTCTTGATTTTAGACCAAGTACCAGCAACACCCCTGACCGACTGTTGAATACATCTCAAAGGTATCAATGGAGGCCACACCATACAGGTTGAACATGTAAATATTCCATAGAGATCATCCTCCACTGACAGGGACACAGAATTGACATGTTTGCCACTGCCAATGCCTAGGATCCTTTGGTCGGGTCATCATAAGCAAAGGAGGTAGGCAAAACCACGTCATTTTTTTAGTAATCCCATCATCTGACTCTCCGCATTATGACCTGGCGCACATGCACTGAGCAGCACAGCTCACATCCAAGTGTAGCAGCAAGGCCTCTCATTCATATTTTTAGTTTTGGATCTAATACAAACCAGGACGCGCAGCAGCATAAGAGGAAGCCATCAACACCGCAATTCACGCAATCTGAACAGGCAGAAAAAGCCAGAACTCCAATTACGGTTAAAAATGCACATGGCCGAGTGCTTCAAAAATAGAAGTCTGAAGTCAGACTCCTAAAGCCATATTTAGATTCACAAAACCATGGCCTGATTACTGGAGTAGCTGAACATTTGCACACCACTGATATGCATATCATCACAGTGGCAAGGAGTCCCAGCCACAAATCACAGTCCCACTGTACCAGGTAAGGTGCTACCCAAACTAATGAAACAGATCCTGCTCCCCGGGGCTGACAAAAGATGACAGATGAAGGTAGGCAGACCAGGGAATACATGGTAAGACAGGCCAATCTCAGGATAACAGCAGCCTGTTGTCTTTGCCTTCGAAAACCTGAGCAGCAAGAATGGATTTGAAGGGAAGCGCGTAAGCTCTGCAGAGGTGAACGGAAGCTCCTCCCTCCTGCGTGGAGGCAGAAGGAGATGCGGCTCGTGGGCATCTGCTCTTTGATAGAGTGAGAAACAGCAGGCAGAGGGACCTTGAAATGCCTGAGAGAGGACAAGGAGCAGCTTATGTTCGAGTTTCACCTCTCTGGATGGAAACAGCGCTGAGCCTTCCAGAAGTCAAGTGAAAGGCACCTGCAAGACTTCATTTCTGACCAGAGGGTGCGTTAAGAGAATCCAGGCCTGCTACGGATCTGAGCAACAAGCAGGACAGTGGTGCTTGCACGCAGCAAATCAAGAAATTGAACAACAAGGGGTGAGTAGGAGCCATGCTGTCCTTGAGCTGACAGCTAGACACATCTACAAACCACAGGGTCAGAAACAGGCCCAGATTCCAATTTGGCTACACACAGGCAGGTAAGTCTGCAAAATACCTGCAGAGACAGAAGCTGAATTGTGCTTGCAGGCAAGACTGTCCTTGTATGCAATTACCAGATGAGGGGCTCTCTCCCATGCTGATTGGTGGGGGAAAAAAACCTCATCTTGTGTTCAAGTAAATACCATAACTAAGGAGTCAAGAAGGGACTGGTTCTGGTTTGGCAAGGACTATTTCAACGGTGTGCAAAGGGCAGGCCCCAGGACGGAGCTGGCATAGAGCACACTAGACAGCAGTTGTAGACAGCACTTCTAGCAAGTATGGGGTAAAAAGGAGAAGGAAGCACTATTCAGGTGTTTGTTATTAAAACACAGAGGAGGCTAAAGCATGTGCATGTTATAAGGGTTGAGGAGGAAAGTAAGGAGGGGACTTGAGTGTTAGATCAGGAGAGAAGTGGAACAGAGTGACCTAGACAAGGGAAGGGGTGAAATGGAGCAGATAATTCCTCCTTTCTATCCAAGAAGAAGAAAAATGCAGAAGAACAAGGCTGGTTGAGAGGAGACAGAAGCTCACATCATATTATGTCAGTCTTCTCCAGGAAGAAAATCCTGCCAGAACTTGTGTGGGGAGAGACATTTGGGACTGGATTAAACAGCAGATAGAGCCACATACCAGAAAGATGGCAGAGAGGTAGTTCACCAGGCTAGCCTGAAGTCAGGCAGAAGGTAGGACATGGGGGGTGGGGCGGTGGGGAGAGCACCTTGGAGACAAGCTGGTTTGGAGAGGTATGAGCTTTTGCAGGCTATAGTCTATGGTGTCAGATGCTAAGATGGCAGAACTGAAAAGGGAGAACCACGGGTAGCAATGGACCAGGCTGAAGGAGACGGGGGCGCAGGTGGTTTTTTCCTCTCTTCTTCTGGCGAGGGGGCGGGGACAGAGGCTCGGGGCCTGCATTGGTGAGGTCAACCATCGCTTACGCAGCTGGTGCCGCCGGGCAGGCCTTGGGTTCCTTGACAATGACCCATGCTCTCGGGAGGGGGGATTGCTGGGGCGGGATGGGCTTCATCTCTCCCCTAATGGCAAGCGTGTCTTCTCTTCCAGGTTGGCTGATCTCGTACGGCGAGCTTTAAACTAGACTCGCCGGGGGAGGGGGCTGCAGGAAGACGAGGAGACGCCATCAGGGCAAGGGGTGCAAAGGTAAGTAAGTATGTAGTATACTATAGTTACTTTTTCTTCCTGTACATTACCTCTTCACTTAAAGCCATGTTCCTTATTCTGGCATGCCTGTGGGTATCAGGGGGGGGGGTGGGACTTTATGTCAAGGAGCACTACACATCCTCTGCCAGCAGTATGGGGTCAGGGGAAGGGCGAGCTGAAGTGCTCTGGGTCAAGATCCAGGGGGGGCAAGGCGAGAGGGATTTGACGGTGGGGGTCTATTACAGACCCCCCAATCAGGAGGAGGAGCTGGACAGGGAATTTTCAGGCCAGCTTGCGGAGACACTAAAAGCAAGGGATGTAGTTGTCATGGGCGATTTTAATTACCCGGACATCTGCTGGGAGGAGCAGTCAGCCGGGACGGACCGCTCCAGGAGGTTCTTGGCCGAGTTGCAGGACCTCCACTTGATTCAGGAGGTGCACAGTCCCACCAGAGGAGATGCTCTGCTGGACCTGGTCCTGGCCGCAGGCGACGACCTGGTAAGAGGCCTCCAGGTTCTTGACCACCTGGGCAATAGTGATCATCGCGTGCTGGAATTCACCATCCAGCGTAGAGTGTCAAGGGCCCGCAGCAAGGTGGTGGCCCTAGACTTCAGGAGGGCCAACTTCAGTGAGATGAGGAGATTAGTGGGAGAGGAACTGGGGTCCTTGAGGGCAGAGGAACTCAGCGTCCAAGAGGAGTGGTCGTTCCTTAAGGAAACGATACTCGGGGCCCAAGGGGTGTCCATCCCGACAAGAAGCAAGGCGGGCAGGAGTGTCCAAAAGCCCCCCTGGCTCACCAAGGGTGTCCGGGAATGCCTGCTTGCCAAAAGGGTGGCGTACGCCCGGTGGAAGGGGGGTGTAATCTCCAAAGAGGAGTATACCTCCTCTGCTCGGGCCTGCAGGCGGGCTGTTAGGAAGGCCAAGGCGGAGATAGAGCTCGGATTAGCGTCCAGGATTAAGGATAACAAAAAGTCCTTTTTCAAATATATTGGGAGGATGAAGAAGGCGCCGGGTAATGTGGGGCCCCTGCAGGATATGCGGGGCAATCTGGTGGTTGCGTCAGAGGATAAAGCGGACCTCTTTAACCAATTCTTCACCTCCGTTTTCTTGTGCAGGGACCGGGACTTCCCTGCTGTGATAGAAGCCGGACGCGAGGGGATCGCCTTCAGACCTCAGGTTGGGGAGGACCGGGTTAGAGAGCTTCTGGAGGGGCTGGACGCGTTCAAGTCAGCGGGTCCGGATGCTCTCCACCCCAGGGTGCTGAGGGAGCTGGCTGGGGTTATTGCAGGGCCCCTGGCACGGCTCTACGAGCGATCGTGGTGCTTGGGCCAGGTGCCAGACGATTGGAAGGTAGCTAATGTGGTCCCCATCTTCAAAAAAGGGAAAAGGGAGGACCCGGGCAATTATAGGCCCGTCAGTCTTACCTCAATCCTGGGGAAACTCTTTGAGAAGATCATCAAGGAGCACATTTGTGATGGGCCGGCATCCGAGATGATGCTCAGGGGCAATCAGCATGGATTTATTAGGGGGAGATCATGTCAGACCAACCTGATTGCCTTTTATGATCAGGTCACAAAGGCCATGGACGCAGGTGTCGCGGTGGATGTAGTCTTTCTGGACTTCAGCAAGGCCTTTGACACCGTCTCTCACCCCATCCTAATTAATAAACTAGGCGACTGTGGCATAGATGCCTACACAGTCAGATGGATTGCAGATTGGCTGAAGGGTCGCACTCAGAGGGTGGTGGTGGATGGATCATACTCGACTTGGGGGGAGGTGGGTAGTGGAGTCCCCCAGGGCTCGGTCCTGGGGCCTGCGCTGTTCAATTTCTTCATCAGCGATCTTGATGTTGGGGTGGAAAGCAACCTGTTTAAATTCGCTGATGACACCAAAATTTGGGGGGAGGTGAGCACGCTAGCAGGGAGAGAGAGATTGCAGAAGGATCTGGATAGGTTACAGGGGTGGGCAAACAGGAACAGGATGTGTTTCAATACGGACAAGTGCAGGGTGCTGCACTTGGGTAGTAGGAACCAGCAGCACACTTATACGATGGGGAGCTCCCTACTTGAGAGCACGGAGGCGGAAAGGGATCTTGGTGTCATTATTGACTCCAAGATGAACATGGGCCGACAATGCGAGGTCATGGTTGGCAGGGCTAACCGGACCTTGTCGTGCATCCACAGGTGCATCTCGAGTAGAGCCAGGGAGGTGATCCTCCCCCTCTATGCGACGCTGGTCAGGCCGCAGCTGGAGTATTGTGTCCAGTTCTGTGCGCCCCATTTCAGGAGGGATGTGGACAACATGGAGAGGGTCCAGAGGAGGGCCACCCGCATGATCCGGGGACAACAGGGCAGACCCTACAGTGAGAGACTGCGGGACCTGAACCTATTCAGCCTCCACAAGAGAAGGCTGAGGGGGGACCTGGTGACCGTCTATAAACTCACTAGGGGGAACCAGAAGGGTTTGGGGGAGACGCTGTTTCCCCTAGCCCCCGCTGGCATAACAAGGAGTAATGGGCACAAGTTGATGGAGAGGAGGTACAGATTGGACATCCGAAAAAACTACTTCACAGTTAGGGCGGCTAGGAGCTGGAACCAACTTCCAAGGGAGGTGGTGCTGGCCCCTACCCTGGGGGTCTTTAAGAAGAGGCTGGATGCCTACCTGGCTGGACTCATTTGAGTCCCGTTTTTGTTTTTAGGGTTTTTTGTTGTTCTCCCGCCCTGGCGGGGGGTCGGGCTAGAAGATCTATTAGGTCCCTTCCGACCCTAAAACTATGAAACTATGAAATCAGTCTGGTCATGGGACTTCTACCAAAGATGCTCCTCAGAGTGCAGGCAGGAGCAGAAAAATTCAATGCTCGGGGAGGAGCCAGGGCTGCGAGATGGGAGAATAAACCCAGACAGAAGAGAAGGCAAAAGAAACAAGGTGCAGGAGAGCGAAGCAGAGGAAAATCAACCACACCAAGGGGCGGGGGGAAGGGAGGGGAGAGGAGCAAAGCAGGGAGCAGACAAGAACCACTACCACCAGCAGACTGGAAGACATAGGAAGGCCAAGGGATATGAGTGGCACCACGAGAAACCAGGTAATAGTTGGGAGAGGAAGAAATTAAAAGGTCCCAGTAAGAAAGTCAGAGAGCCTCATTTATACATTAGAAAATACTGGCCTAAACAAACCACAGCACTGAGGGCTGAGTGGCAAAGCACTTATACTGGACATTAAAAAAAAAAAAAGAAGTCAAGACTACAGTATCTGCCTTGAGACTGCTGCCTGGTAATTATACTTTATGTTCACAGCTTTTAAATGACCGTATGGCCACATAGTTTTCAAACACTAATTTCCTATGCTCTTTGATGCAAGCGTGGTCTATTCTAGAGCAGTGGTTTTCAACCTTCTCATCTGTAGACCCCTAAAAAAACTGAACTGTCAGTGTGGGTGTTCACATACTTTTGACTGCTCACAGTCATCTTAGACTGCCTGCGGACCCCCAGGGGTCCATGGACCACAGGTTGAAAGCCACTGTGCTAGAACATTAAGGATTCGGTGTAAAAGGAGCTCCACTTCAACCCATGTTAACAGAAGCTAGAGGCACCCTGGGGACACACTGAAAACTAATGTAGGAGTTTACAAAGCATGAATCATCTTCTACCTCCCACCCAGCCACATGCCTCGACTGTCTAAACTCCAACCCTTGCTCCAGTTCCCAGTACCAAACGATACAGCCCCGCCCCGCAGCCAGGCAGGCTTTGCAGTGCTTGGCATTCTGGTACATTTGCAGCGCTCTCTCTAGTGACAAATTTCCTGGCAAGTTCTCTGGTGCATAAATCAGCATGCATTTCAGTTGTCTCTCCACGAGCCCTGTAAATACACTTGGGAGGCTTTACCCCATTCAGCACATGATTTGTGTTTCAGTTCACAGAACTGCTGCCGTCAGTTGTTTAATGCAGTTTCTGAGGCTTCTGGCTTTACTGCCACTTCCTTATTTACATCTCTCTTGGGACCCGTCCTCAAAACCACAGGCAGTGTCAACCAAAGGGTTCTGACTGTTTGTGTAACCTGCAGCTGTGCAGACCAGCTGCCAACAAATCCTGGGAGCGGGGCAAGGGACAGGTCACATGGGGAGAGCTCTCTGTGACTTATACCCGCTGACCTGAAGGTAGGTCTGCCTCCCCCTGCTCTGCCTTGCCAGGCAGTCTGCTCCACTCTGATCAACGACCCAGCAAGATTTTACTCACAGCTATGGTGTTTCTCTGCCTGACTGCTTAGAGTGCTGGTTTTTCCATGTCGCATCTACTCAGTTCCAGCGTACCAGGAAACAGTCTGGGCTCGAGTGGGACTGATCCTACCGATTTCAGTGACAAGCCTGAAAACTTTGGGGGTGGGGGAGGAACCAGGGAGACCCTAGGCACCAGGTGAGCAGCAGTTTCACTCCCTGCTGTGATAGTCTAGAACCAAAGGAATGGGTGATGTACAGCAGCAAACATCTCCAGCATGACAAATCTCCCCCAGTGCAGGCAATGCTGACACTGACAAGGACTTATCTTTAGGATGGAAAGAAAGGAAAAGAAATAAAGACAGTGGGGAGCAGCGTGGCACAGAACTGTGGTGGAGGGCAAGGAAGGGGGCCAGGGAGCTCATGAGGAAGGGCAAGAGACTACGTTAGAAGCCACAGAAGACTATGGGGAAGTTGGCTTGGCCCAGAGAAGCAGCAAGGTGTGCACCTCTCCAGCGGTACATGTCACTTCAGGAAGTCACCTGGTCTTGATGAGAAAAAGCCACAAAACATGCTCATTTAGCTAGGTTTCTCCTCAAGCAATGGTCTTGGATCTACTTGGCTAGAAGAGCTCGGGGATACGCCCTTCAATTTCTTCAGCCTCGATCTAGATGTGTGGTTTCTGGCTGCATTTTATCAGTTATGGGCCCCATTCAAATGGCAGTCAAGACTGTGCACAGGAATTTTTAAACGAGCCTTAAGTGACTTAGGAAAACAAAAACATGGGACTTGATTCCCTGAGTCAGCAGATGCTTTGGAAGCTACCTTTGACCTTGTGACATGCCATTCCCCAAGGCAGCTGCTCAGCTCCACAGCTGTCTGCTCACAGGGTGCAATGTTTCTTCCACTACCTAGACTTTTGTCAAGGGGTCTTTGGTCTCACCCTTTGGTTCCAAGTCTCCAGCTTATGAACTTTTGTTCCCAACTGCACTTTATAAAGCTGTTGGGTAGATTTCCCTTGGGCACACGGATAGTGAGGTCAGAGAGGGAGTGGCTGTGCCGTGAGCTTTTTTGGTCCTTTGTTTAATTATAAAGTTGGAATGAACAATTTTGTTGTGCTCAGAAGAGCTACTGAAGAGAAACAAGACTCCTAACCCAGGACCCTCCATCTCCTGGCAAAAAAGCATGAAAAGCAAGAGCTTTGAGTTACTTTCATTTGAACATTTTTATTGGGAACACACCTTTGTGCACACACACGAGTAAGGCTGTTGTTCTGATAACCACACCACAACCAAGAAGATCAATCCTTCAACAGCAACCTCTTTGGATAATTAGATTTTTTCTCCTGCCACTTTTGAATGGCAGATGTAAAAAGTGACCATAGAAACAGCAAGATATCCATAAGAAAAATGCTAGTCTCAGCTTCTAGGAGCCGCATGTAGAACACAAGTGACAAGTGGGAAGAGCCTTCAAGAGCAGGTAGAGGTCAGGGCTGAATTAGCAGAGACAGACAATCACCACACAACTGCTGAATAATCAGCTCTTTACTCCTGATAGAGCTCCTGCCTTAGTAAATGGCTTCAGTACGTTCTTTCCTCACACAACTGCTTACTGAACTAAACTCCTGGAAAGAGGGCTGAGAACTGAGATAACAGGATTTGCTGCTATCTAATGGACAAGTTGTTCAGGTTAGTCACCTTCGCTGAATGAGAGCAGTATGAGGAGGGGTTGAATCAAGCTAGATGCAGCAGCACCTTGAGGGAACTTGAAGTCCGATGTTGACAGATGCAGATTATTGTATGACTTTTCCCCTTGCTTCATGCTCTAATGAGCTGTTAGCACAGGAAATGGGCTGCACATCAGTGCAGGAGCGAGAGCTCTGCCCAGCATGCCACCAGTCTGAACATACACAGAGTCATGCAGGTGATGAGAAAGAGCCTTACCTTTGAGGTCCAAGCAGTCTATCCTGGGAGCCAGATCCTTAAGCTCCTGTTAAAAGAAACAGCATCAGGTTATACTCTGGAGTAAGTAAGGTAACAGAGAAGCAGAAGGCCACAGCACTGTGCTAACCCCCTCCCAGGGATGT
Organism: Alligator sinensis; assembly: GCF_000455745.1. NCBI lineage: Eukaryota > Metazoa > Chordata > Crocodylia > Alligatoridae > Alligator > Alligator sinensis. The sequence continues at coordinate 780,317 of NW_005842578.1, forward strand.
TAAGGGAGGTGTGGGGGAGCAGAGCACATTTTTATGGCTGGGATTGGCTCAATGGAGCCACCATGTCAAAGACACTCACATCTGACAGAGCGGTCAGTCCCAGCAGGTATCACAGGACAAACATGGGAGGGTGGAAAGGGCAGGTCAGATCTGAGCCCCTCCCTCCACCTGCTATCTGTGAGGAGAGGAATTCTTTGCTCCTGCACCAGGGGCAAATCCCTGCCCTTAACCATGGGCAGCTTGAAGAAAGCTTCCAGGAAGGAGCCAGTCATAAAAGTAGCCAGGGCAGGTCCTGCCACAAGTGCAGTTCTAGCCCTGGCTATTCTCCCCAGTGTCTACTGGCAGCTCTGCACAACCCCTTCCTCACCGGGGCTTTGCCCAACCTCACTGCACCCATCCTTACACTCCCATGCCCATTTCTCTTGGGCCCAGCCCTCTTCTTACTTGTGCACTAATCCATTCCCGAATAAAGCCCCACTCAAAGCACTGAGAGAAAGCTGGAGTGGGGAAAGCTTTCACCACAACAGCAGCCCCTCTATCCCTTTTCACTTCACCCTTTGTCTGTTTGGCCCACTCATGCTGTAAATACTTGGGGGTGGGAGCAGAGGGTACTGCAGTTTCGGTGCAATGGACCCCCTTTCCTTAAAAACCCCTAGAGTAGAGCCATATGGGACTAAGGCAGGAGGTGCAGCAGAATTACTCTCTCCTTCAACTCTGATCACTGAAATCTTAAAGGGAAAGGGCATGGGCCTGTGGTATCCCCCACTGTGTTCTAAAGGCAGCAAGGCAGGTCTTTGTAGATGGAGGTATGCAGAGGGAATATGCCCAAGAATAAGTGGCCAGTTAGGAAGAACTCTGGCTGCTTTGAAAAGGAGATGCAAGGGAAAGACCGATTAAGCCACAAAGCTTTTATCCAACTGCTCTGCTAACAGTGGATTTACATTCTTCTATACGCAGGCAACAGTTATGGTAATGTCAAGGGTTTTATTGCTCCAGAAATGTAGGGTCTGTATTTGATAGTGCTCAAATTAGTAAGGAGAATTATTTTGATGGATAATGATCAATGCAGATTAGAAAGTGGTTTCTTAGGTGACCCAAAGAAACTGTTGCAAAACGGACATCAGTAAGATGGCTGCTTTGACTCTAGGCTTAAAAATACCAGGTGTAATTTCAGAAGTCTTCACATTTTAATTACTTCAAGAAGAACCTATAAGCACAAGCCTTCAGCTCAGCATGCCTGGCCCACCATACGAAGTGTAGTTGCATCTGGGTATCAGAATGCGGCATGAGAAGTCGATGCATTTTAGAGAAAAACCCTAAAGCAGAGTATATGCTGGGGCCCCTGGCAGACATTAATCATGCAACGGGATCAGAGGAATTTCATCCCAGGTGCCAAAACTAATGCAGCCTGCCATGTCAGGACATGCGATTTTTGGGATCTGGGAAAAGCTTGCTCAGACCCCATCATGTATCTGATGGGGCTCAGGGAACCCAGCTCCAGTGAGCAGCTCCCCGATGCCAGGTTCCCATGCATCCCTTCAAACTTGCCAGGGCCCAGGGAGCCCAGCATCAGAGAGAGGCTCCCAGGTGCCCTTTCAACTATTATGCTGCACGTTCAAATCACAGTAGGATACAGACCAGGCACAAAGACATTCCACATTCAATGCAGAACATCTGCGGCTGGCTTGCCATTATTATCAGTTGATAAACTGGTTGAATGTGTGGCATGGTACACTTCATTGTGTTAACTGCACAATAAATGTAATGTCTGCCCGGGGTCTAGAGCAACCCTGCTCAACTCCCAGCAATCTGGCCCACAGAGCCATGTCATCCAGCCAGCAGGGCTCCCCGCAATAGAGGGGGAGCAATGGCAGCATTAACTGCCACTCCCCTGCTGCCAACTTTCTGGACCCACAGGGAGCTCTGTAGGCTGGATAGCATGGCCCAGCACACTGGATCAGGCATGGGGCCTGATCCAGGTGCACAGGATCTGGGCACCATCCTTGCAGATCCAGCCCGCAGACCGACCCTACACCACTCATCAGGCCCATGGGGCCAAAAAGGTTCAGCACCACTGGTCTAGGGCGCCTTGGAAAGAACAGTCTGTCTTTGCAAAATGAAAGCCTGTGGAACAAGTTCCCTAAGCTCCCACAGATCCAGAAACACATGGGAGGCCCAAGTTGTCAAACAAAAAAGAGAGAATGAATTCTTTTAAAGACAGTTGCACTTTTGCTGTTCAGAAGGACTGTTACCCTGTCCTTCCAAGGGGGCAAGCCTCTTGGAAGGGTACCTTAAAAATCAGCTTTACCAAGAGACTGAGCCCTCAGCACATCAACTCAGTAATTCATGAACATGTTCAGAAAGTCTCAAATGAGTAATTTTTATTTTGTAAGCAGTCACATTCTCTCCTCTTCACACATGCCAGCGCAAGCAAGTTTGGAGAACAGAAAACTGACTTGAATATCTAAATATTTTGGTCTAGGACACAAATCTAGCCCGGTCTTCTGTTTCGTGCCGAATTTCCACAAGACAACAACGTAAGTCTAGCAGCCTCTTCTGTGCAGTACTACTTAAGACTTACATAAACTCCCCTCTGCACAAAACGCTCCCGAGAACGCAAGCTGATGGGTTAGAGCTGTTCTGCCCTGGAAAGACTAGGACGCTTCTGCAGCACCCCCCTGCGCAATCTCACTCCCTCAAGGGCAGCCTGCCATTTCCCTTGGCTCCTCTGCTTCTCACATCAGTTATTCAACCAGCAAGTCTCTCTGGGCACGGACTCTTCTCCTTATCCTTACAGTGCCAAAAGTCTCAGAAGGAGTTTACCTGAGTTTGCACTAGTCCAGCATTAAATGCAAGCATCTAATCACTCTGTGGTTCACTCCTGCAGACCATGATCAATTTTAGCATGAAAATGGTCTCCCTGAAACCATGTTTAAAAACAACTCTAAAGAGGAACTTGCAGTAGAAAGTGACACAAAACTGCATGCAAGATGTTCAACACATCTTACTGACACTGAACACAAGGGGAGACTTGCTTGTGAGCACTGTGTAGGAAATAAAACACTACAAATGAAAAGGAAATATCCAGACTGTTAATATTTTATTAAATATGCATGACACTTCTCCGGGTATTATCACCTCACATCACTATTTCATCTGTTAGAAAACCTGCTCCTGTTGGCAGAAAACAATGCTATTATTTTGTTTTGTTTTTTCTCCCATTTGCCTGGCATGCAAAACTCTGTCGAGTTATTCCAGAAGTCTCAGCATAGCATATAAAGCAGATTTATATTTTTAGTTCTGGATGGACTGGAACCGACTTGTCTAATGTTTCCACATCACTTGTAGAACCGGTAGCATTAAACTTGTGGGCTGCCCATGGAAAAATACGCACTATACCTGTATCTGATTCAGTAGTTTGGGTATCTGTTTGCAGTTTAATTTCTGACAGGCTTGTCTGTAGGCAGTGATAATTTCCTCAACAGTCACATTCTGAGCTGAAAAAAATGTAAGGAGTAAAAATTCAGGTTACATTTACATTCACCAAAAATTAATAAATAAATGTAATCAAACTCCTCTATAAGCTTCTACTATTTGACAGGCACATACATGGGCAATCTGAGCATGAGGGTCATGTAGCGTCCTACCTGGAGCCATTGCAAGTGGCAGCAATATGAAAATTGGACAGTTTGAGGCTGCCACAGAACAGGAATGTCACTTGCTATTTTACTGCCAAGTATTTGATAATTGCATAACCCCGTACACCCGCCAAGTGCTGTCTCTGCACCATCTCGTTTGTTCATAAATCTGTTTTTCAATGAGGTTGTTTAAATATTTTTAAATGATTAAAAAAATAGAACAGAGTACAGCCTAGTTGCTTCTAGTTCACACCGTCAGCAAAAGGTAGCTGCGTGGCAGAACTCTTGAAGGTAATTCCAAAAAAAGAGAGAGGAAATTCCTGAAGGCAGCTAGGCTAAAAGGCTTAGCTAACGAAGATTTTTTAAATGCTCCCAAGAGCAAAGCTAGTCCGATCCACTGGCAAGGACAGTCCTCGTGGTCATCTGCTGTGACCTCCTGCAGAACAAAAGCCAAAGAACTTTATGCAGTGACTGACATACCTGGACAACAACCTGGACTGGAAGGAGACCTTCCAAGACCACCTTTGACCAAGACAGCCATCATTAAACAGAGGAAGCGAGAGAACCCGAGGCATTGCTAAGCAAGCTGCTCCCACGGTCGCTACCCCAGAGTTACACACCTTCGTATGCTTTTCATTGTGAACGCAGCAGACTCCAGCTCCTCACCATCTCAAGTCTTCCACTTGAGGAGCCTTCTGCTATCAGAAATCTCTTTGAAGACAGCCTGGGAGTTGCCCCAACCTCTTCTTTGATAAGCTAAATCAGTGATTCTCAACCAGGGTGCCGCCAAACCAAGTTAAACCCTGAGACTTCCAATAGGAATTCCTGGTGTTAAACGTTTGTTTTAGTCTTTCAGTTTTTTGCAATGAAAGAACGCTCTATTATTTCTCTAGCCACAAAGAAGAGCTGACATTTTCTGAGGGATGCCTTGAGTCTAGAACAGTTGAGAACCAATGAGCTCAATGGGCCAAGCTCCTTAAACCTGTGAAGCCTGTTTTACAGGCCACAAATCTCTGTTTTTTCTAAACCCCCTTAAGGATTGCATCTCCTTTTTAAAGTGGGGACACCAGAGCCAGGCACAACAGCCGCTCACTACTAGCAGTGAGAAGGCATGTCATTGCTGCTGTCCTGCTCAGTATTTCACTATTATTAGATGCAGAAGCAATGCCGGCCCTTCCTGAGATAGCAGCACATGGGGAACTCTAGCTTAGCTGCGAATCTACAGCCATCAAGAGTCATCTTCGGGGGAACTGCTTTCTAGCGCCCACCTTATAAAGTACGGCAACCGTTATCCTTGGTTTTGAGACCTAGCAGTGTGTCACGTCGAAATGTGTGTCTGATTGCATGCACCCTACAAAAGGTGTCCAGTCCGAATCTTCCCCCATTTTTACCATGCTCCGTCTATCAGTCGCACTTCAGCCATGCTTTTATCTATCCTTGTAGAGTGGTGATCAAAACATTGAACAGTGAAGCAAGATCATGCCAGACAAACCTGGGGGAACCTGATACCATTTTATCCCATTTGCTGATTACCTCCATGTCAGTTATGCTACAGGTGGTTTACAATAAATTCATTGCCCTGCAAAGCCTCAACTGCCTAAGTAACTTAGCTGCAAGAACAGGACCAAATGCCATCCATTTCTCTCTTAGAGAAAAACAGAGTTACTGACCAGGTTTGTGTAGCAGTCATGGATTGTTTAGGCCATAATGAACTACTGGATGCACCCATTTAGTTTCCTGTATAGTACAGGCCATTGAATTTTGCCCACATCTCTTCTATAACTGTCCACTTGTGGATTTTCTCTTATCAGTGAGAAGGTTAACTGTAAAGTTCCCAAGAAGAACATCATCTGCCTAGCCCAAAATGCTCTCGCCCCTGTCTCCAATAGTCAAAACAGCTCCCTCGTATGCCTGGGGAATAGAACATCCCTAGAACTTGATAAAAATTGATCTAATGACACCCAGTGGTGTGCACAAATCTCACTGTCTCGGGTAATACAACTTAACCACGGACAGCAGCAGCCAAACATGAAAATAAGAAGGGACATCTTCCTGATGAAATACTGCAGCAAGGCTCACCACAGTTTACGAACATAAACACTTATGGAATTACATAACTAGTAATGGCTGGTTAGGAGGATTCTTACTAGCCCTTATCTGCAAAGGATGCTTTTCAAGAGGTCACTTCATGGGCAGGCAGCAATTATGGGCATGTTATTAAACTGAAAGGGTAACCTAATAAGGCACCAAGAGCCGAGCAGAGCTATTTCACGCACGTTCTCAAAACCCTGGGATTAAATGACAGCGCGGCTGAACACAGGCCCCAGCACAAGTATTATAATGGACAAAAGATTCAATTCTTAAAAATGCAGCAAATGTACGTCAGGTTTGGATGCACTAGGAGTTACTGAACAAGAGCGTTGCATTAAAGAACAGTTATTTTGCATGGATCCAATTACAAGATATTAATCCACTGTGAATTACTAGGGCAAAAATGAACCTCGGCTATAAAAAGAGTAATTCCACCACTAACGCAATTATGAGAAAGCACCAGAAATCCCCAGTCACATCTGCCATGCACATTCAAATACATTTCCCCAGAGCCCAAACAAGTCATTTTACAGCATCGTGATAACAGCAGTGGCATGGTACATTACGCTTGTATCACTGCCCAAAACAAGCAGGGAATTAAAGATATTCTGCAGCGAGAGAGCAAGACTAAAGCCTGAATGACAACACATATCCGGAGAGCTCAGGATTCAGTTTCCCCCACAATGAACTATTTATATTCCAAATTTCCACGACTTCGTGACTGAGCAAGAGTAGACTGCTACATGCACAGAGAGTAAAGATGTTTGTAACAACATCTAATCAGTGTTCGCACAGGTTAAACCCATGTACTGTAAACATCTCCCCTCTCCCCAGACTGCCGTTAGCATGGTTTGGATTGCTCATCCGCTGATGAAAGCCTCAGGCAGCTTGCTGGTTTTCACGTTACATGTCTCCCAACCCTGAACAAGTCAAGGTGCCTTCACAGAGAACTGGCATTCTTGCACACAATTTGGAGACACATGCACACCCATACTTTCCAGACACGTGTTAAAAAAAAACCAAGTTATTTTATTCAAACAGCAGAAGAAATCAGGTTTGGACTTCACTTTGGGTTAGATTTAAGTTGGTCAGAGTTCTCTGAAAGATCAGTTTCTAGTCTGAAGCAGTCAAGGTTCCTTGGGTGAATTTGATATCTTTTATTAGACCAACCCAAATGGTTGGAGAATAGTTATTAAGCAAGCTAAGTCTGAAGCAGTGCTTTCTTAGATGTGAAGGGCAAGGATTTTTGCGAGTGAAGTCTTTTCCTGGACCTTCAGGCCAACTGCGTGGTGGGATAGACCTAGACAAGCTACTGAATGCTAAACATGCTTCATAGGTCTGCAGAAAGTAGCAGGCACAGCAACGATTAACAACACTGTGGAGGGCTGTGAAACTGGAGAAGGGAAAAGTTCCCAGGGGTAGCAGACAACCAATTAACAGAAGAAAAGACAGCTTGAGCAGTGGGAAATCACTCCAACGCTACCTCAAATGAGATAAAGGCAGCCGGGGTATCAAGCACTGGTCTTGTGGCAGTCGGGGAACCGAAGGAATCTGGGTCCCAGGCTCAGTCCCTATTCTGCTGCCAAGGCTTCTAGGGCAGGGGTGGGGGCAGCCCAGGGCTCCTTCCCACTCATCTGGAGACCCCAACTTTTCAGGCTCTCACCTTCCCTAGTTCTCTGCAGCCTTGACTCCATGAATTAGCATCTAGTTTTGCTCCCGAGAGGGGCATCACCTCCTGCTGAGGGCTGGGGGGGGGACGACGGACGGACGACGACACTGAGGACAACCCAAAGTAGCGAGCACCACAACAGGTCTCTTCAATGAGGGCATTTACTGGAACAAAAGCCATGCTGCCATAGGTTCTAGGTCCCTTCCAAAGGAGTTAGGCAGTTCCTCTGCCCCCAATCCAGCCCATACAGCTCAAACTCTGCTGAAGATCCTCAGCCGTTCCCTTTCCAGGCTGTCCAGCTCCCCCAAACTCCTCCACTTCAGTCCCCCAGGCTCTTTTCCCCAGGACTGAATAGGCTACTTCCCCAGCCTGCTCTCCCATCGTCACGTTCTTCTCTGGAGACCTCCTGGGTACCGGGCATCTCACTTCTGTTGATACATCAAAGCCATTCAAGACTGTTGGTGCTAAAGATCTACCACCACCCCCTCAGCCAGCCCTGCACTTACTCCTATGTTTTTTGTGCACAGGCTAAGGAGGCAAACGATCACACAATCCTGCAATAACATGAACACAGTTACCACAGAAATATCACAACAAAACCTGCAGTCTGTAACACTTCCAAAAATCAACTTTAATAAACGAGCTTGGGTTCCTTTTGCCTTCTCCTTTCAAAGCCTTTAAGTTCAAGGGTTTACATGTTTTCCTCTGCAACCAGGCGTTTCCCCAGACTTCCTTTTTCTATAAACGAAAGCTGAGATTTCCATGTAATCACATGCTTGTGGAGCAAGGGCCTTAAGAAAAAAGCCACCAAATATCATGATTCTCAATCATTCCCAGCTGGAATTAGCAACACCAGAACTTTCCAGACTGTTGGGAAACATTTCAGCTTCCTGTGGTCTGTCTTACCCACAGGGCCAATGTGGTCCCCATTTTCAAGAAGGGGAGGAAGGAGGACCCATGCAACTATAGGCCAGTCAGTCTCACCTCCATCCTTGGCAAAGTCTTCGAAAAAATTATCAAGGCTCACATTTGCGAGAGCCCGGCAGGACAAATTATGCTGAGGGGAAACCAGCACGGGTTCATAGCAGGTAGATCATGCCCGACTAATCTAGTCTCTTTTTATGACCAGGTTACGAAACGCCTGGATGCAGGAGTAGGGGTTGATGTCGTCTACTTAGACTTCAGGAAGGCCTTCGATACGGTATCCCACCCCATACTGGTGGGCAAGTTAAGAGGCTGTGACTTGGATGACTACACGGTCCGGTGGGTGGCGAATTGGCTGGAGGGTCGCACCCAGAGAGTCGTAGCGGATGGGTCGGTATCGACCTGGAAGGGTGTGGGCAGTGGGGTCCTGCAGGGCTCGGTCCTCAGACCGATACTCTTCAATATCTTCATCAGCGACTTGGACGAGGGAGTGAAGTGTACTCTGTCCAAGTTTGCGGATGACACAAAACTGTGGGGAGAAGTGGACATGCTGGAGGGCAGGGAACAACTACAAGCAGACCTGGACAGGTTGGACAAGTGGGCAGAAAACAACAGAATGCAGTTCAACAAGGAGAAATGCAAAGTGCTGCACCTAGGGAGGAAAAATGTCCAGCACACCTACAGCCTAGGGAATGACCTGCTGGGTGGCACGGAAGCGGAAAGGGATGTTGGAGTCCTAGTGGACTCCAAGATGAACGTGAGTCGGCAGTGTGACGAAGCCATCAGAAAAGCCAATGGCACTTTATCGTGCATCAGCAGATGCATGACCAATAGGTCCAAGGAGGTGATACTTCCCCTCTATCGGGCGCTGGTCAGACCGCAGTTGGAGTACTGCGTGCAATTCTTGGCGCCACACTTCAAGAGGGATGTGGATAACCTGGAGAGGGTCCAGAGAAGGGCCACTCATATGGTTAAAGGCCTACAGACCAAGCCTTACGAGGAGAGACTACAGAAACTGGATCTATTCAGCCTCCGCAAGAGAAGGTTGAGAGGCGACCTTGTGGCTGCCTATAAGTTCATCACGGGGGCACAGAAGGGAATTGGTGAGAATCTGGAATGGGCTCTCAAGGGAGGTGGTGCTCTCCCCTACCTTGGGGGGTCTTCAAGAGGAGGTTAGATAAGTATCTGGCTGGGGTCAGCTGAACCCAGCACACTTCCTTGCTTATGCAGGGGGTCAGACTCGATGGTCTATTGAGGTCCCTTCCGACCCTAACATCTATGAATCTACCCATCCACTGAAGAGCCCTGTTCCCAGAGCTGGGGTCTCTGAAGAGTCCTAAAGCAAAGGTGGGGGACTGCCAGCAGCTTAAGAGCAAGGAGAAGCACCTGGCAATAGGAGTCAGAGAGATTGCACAGAGTTGGGAGATAGAGGAGAGGAAGTTTGTTGGAATTAAGAGCCTTCTTTGAGGCACAGGTGGAGCCATTTGGTGAACCAGGCTCATCTGTCCCACTACAACTGCCCGGGGCTTCCCTCTCACACAGGTCCCTGCCTTTCCTACAACCTAGCAGGACAAGGGCAGGCTGGATACAGCTAGGTTCCTGCATCACAGCTGAGGTCCTATCACTGTCCTGCAAAGTTTCCCCACTCATGCCCACAAGTCCTGCGTCTCAAGAGCGGGAGCAGAACATGCGTTTAGAGAGCTCTCCAATCCTGTTTTAAAAAGACTTCTCTACAGCTTAGTTACACTCGCTGCTGAGAAACTACCTCTCGTTTCATGATTTAATTTGTCCAATTACCTCTCCCTTCCCTCTGATAAAGTTTTGCTCCTCGAGCTCACTCGAATCATTTCTGCAGCCCTCCTCAGAACTCCCCACATCCTTCCTGAGGTGCGGATCCCCAGACTGGATACAACACTCTGCTTGTTATCTTCCATCGTATACATGGGTGAATCACAACCAGGGAGCTGAGGCACCCTGGGGTGCCACAAGATCCTTTGAAGGATGCCTCGGGAAGCACCAGGAGATAAATGATGTGAAAGCAGATAAGGGCAGGTTCAGGCTCTCCATGCCTGGCTACTCTTCAGCTTCCGCTGCCAGGCCCCTCTGCAAGGACATAAGCACAGTAATACATTCACTGGTTTTTAAAATGGGGTGCTGCTCAATTCACACAAGCTATGGGGGCTGCCTTGAGTCTGACCAGGTGTGTCTGGAGTCTAAGCATGTTGAGAATCGCTGTAATACAATCAACAACTGCACTAGCCACTTTTGCCACAGCATTGCAAAGAGAGCTAAGAAGGGATTTACAGCTGATAACAAAATCTTGGAGTCATTGCTTTCCAAGACCGCACCTTCCAGCCTGCGGGGATAAGCTGCACTCTTTC
>NW_005842578.1:791050-797638 GCF_000455745.1 Alligator sinensis
TACCTGACAAATGCATTCTACTGGTTTGTGACCGTGTAAGCAAGCGATGCAGACAGCAAGGGAAGAAAGTGTTACTGCTGGCTATTTGCTCTCCCAAAGACATTAGAGGTTCCTAAATCACTGATTTAAGAAGATACATGTATTAAAACAGAGGACTAAGAGCCAGTCCTTACAGGACTCCCCAGCAACTACACTTGGAGAGCTTTCAAGCTATCTGATTATTTGGGTAACTCCATATACTACAAGCATTTTAAATCAAAATGTCACGTGGTACTAAAACTAATGGCTTGGAGAAATCCAAGTACCATAGTATCAGCACAGCTGTTTGTATCAAACAGACCAGTAGCACTATCAAAGAGGCAGCTGGACTTGTTTGACAAATTCCACCTTCCACCATTTCATGTGGGCTGGCATTGATTATACTTTTGGCCTTTCTGTGCTGATAAGAGTCCTGGCTTAACGATTCCTTTATTTCACCTGGGACCCATGTCAGGTTAGCCGGCCTACAGTGCTCCAAGTCATCCTGCTCTTACATATGTTGTAACGCTGGCAGGCACCCAAGCTTTTGGAATTTTCCAGTTTTCCAAGATGTGTTAATTATTAGCATTTGTGGTTCGGATTGCTCCTCCGATAGTTTCTTTAGGACTCTTGGGTAGAAGTGACCTGGGTCTGTTTCTTCAAAAAGGTTACAACAGATTCTGCCTTCCATCCTCCTTTGGTTACAGGTGGCAAATGTTCTATTCTGGCAATATCCCCACACAAAGGGAGGGAGGAGGAGGAATACATCCTCCGGCTTTGTTCCAAATGCCAAACAAAAACAGCTCCCAAATTTTTCCACGGATTCAACGCCTCACCAGCAAACTCGCAACCATTGGAGATGTCAAGAGACAATGACTGAACTGTCTGCTTTGCAAGTTTGATGCCCTCCCTAGCCAACTGCAAACTACCAGCAGTTTGTCCAGAAAAGGCACAGCCCAGGAAGACTGAACAAAAGGATTATAATAGTTCAAAAGTATTTCTTGCCTTGCAAGATGGAGGGAGTTGTTTGAGGAGACCAGATGAAGAAGGAGGTCTGAAGCAGTTAAGCCAGCTGAGGTACCATCAAGGTACTTGCACACAGACTGCTTTACAATCCAGTTTTCGCAACATGTCTTCTCCCTGCTGTTGAACTAAATACTTCTATTTTAAGGAGAGTCAGCTGCAGACTCCCAAGAAAAATAAATACAAGTACAAAATGCTAATGTCAACAGCATGTTGGTGGCTCACCACACTTTAATATAGGAGAAAAAGTGTGTCAAGACAGCAGGAACGAGATCGGTATCCCATACTTTTTGGCTTCTGGAGGGCTAGGAGGAAACCCACCAAGAATAAATAAAAAAGTGAGAAGATTGTGTACTGGGAATAAGATGGATGTGTGGAAGGGTTCAATGGGATCTGAAATCAGAAGAAGATACAATAAGAAATGTGAAGGGATAAAATGAAGCAAGAAAAAGAGGGTGTTTTTTGCTGGCGTGAGCTGATCTGCTGGCGCCAGCCAGTATGAGGCAGCTAGAATCTCCCTTGCTAGCCCAGTTGTAACTACTGATAAAGTGCTTGTCATTCCAATTACTATGAAGGCACAGCCATTAATAAGGATTGAATCAGTGCTATCTATGTAATATAGAGATGGTATTGTTCCAGTATTTTAAAAACATTTGAGTAAAAGTAGAGGGACAGATAACAAGCTTTTGTGACCCCAAGTTCACTTCATCAGAGGCTGTGAATGTGCTCTGCTCTGCTCTGCCCTAAGAGAAATGAGGAATTTGAATACAATAGGTAGGAAAGCGCCAGGGAGGGGGAGGAAGGGGGTGGAGGAGCGCTGAGGGAGGTATGCAAGCAGAGAACCCAGGAATTGCAAAAGCCAACCCAGGTGTGAGATAAGAATCTGCAGTCCTGCTCAATCCACACTCTGCACCGCCCACTTTGTGGCTATTTCTTGTTCTGCAATGTCCTGTTCAAGCTGGTTTTTCAAAAATTTTCTGCCCGAAAAGAGCAATCCCAAGGTCAGCAATAGTCACCATGCGGAGCAGAACTGCAGTGCGTGAATGCCCAATCTCCATCTGCAGATCACAGATGGGATGGAGGCAATCCCTCCCCATCTACCTTACTGGGAACCCTCCACAAACCTCACTTCTTATACAGCCAAAAACCTGGCTCATACAAAGACCAGCACTTCTGTACCAGTTGTAGAAGACTTGCTTCCAGTTCATCATCACTGCAGCTTCTTCCCAGTTGCCCATTTAAATCCAAGTATTTGATCCTTTTACCTCAAATTTTCAGACTATAGGATGTGCTTATACTGTTGCCTTCTGTGAATCTCTTAATGACACTGCAGCAGCCCTTCTGCTACCCAGGGATGAAGCATAATCCAGGAGAGGACTAAGCAACTGTCTGCTACAAAACCGCTGGGATTTTAGCTTACGTTTTCATTCCAGTTAACCAATACTTTAAGAAATTAAAGACTATAGCACTGGGGTAGTGTTTCCTTTTCCTACGAGGCTAAGAGTTCATTTCAAGGCCAAGTCATTCATTTCTCTGAGACCTAAATGTGCATCAAGGAGCTACTGAAGAAAATAAATGCATTTGTCTGAACAGCAAGTTTACTTGGGTTGGAGCTGTGGAAAACACTGCAAGAGTCTCTGAAGTACACGAGCAGTTTCTCTGTTATTTGAGGCAGAGCTACTTGGACAGAGCTCAGTTACCTGTTTATTCTTGGAGGGTTTGTTCACTCCTTCCCTTCCCTGCCAAGGGCTGCTCTCTAGATGCAAAACCGAAGGAGAGTTTATCTGCAGCAAAGCAGCCCAATGTCAATATTGACAAGTACATTTCCTGCTTGCATTCAGTCTTGTGGCTTAATGGCAAATATTTGCCACGATCATAACAATGATTCTACAGCTTTAAAGTTCTCAGAAACACTGGGAGCAAGGCACCGATTCAGTGACAAATAATCTCAGAAAGTCCTTGCAGTTCTTCCAAGGGCCCCCCATTGCCATTAGCCAACTGTATGATATTTGTGGCTCAGCAAGAGCGGATTTCTTTTTTTCAAAGGTAAATTGAAACATAAATGCACTGACACTACTCAACCTATGACCAGGACAGGGCTAGAAGTCTCTGCACAAGGAAGGGATGGAAAGCAGAAGATTCTTGAAACCATCTGACAGAGGCATAGAACGATGTCGTGGCTCGAAACGAATCGAGACAAATTCACTCTGGAAGTGTTGCGGATGTCTAGTACTAGATATCACTAAGCACTGATGCAATAATTACTGGAATAAAGCTTCCTAATGATCCCTTTTAATCTAGGAATTCCTTAAATTATTAGCAAGACGCAATACAAACAAACTTACCGATTAGCATCAGTTAGCAGGAAAAGGTTCATACCACTGAGCAAGCTGTTTTGCTTTGTTTTTAATATCAATATTAACATGTATAAAAAATAGATGCAACATTTTAAAGGTTTGAGGGTTTCTCTGTACCTCAGTTTAAACCAGAGTTAATTATGATTTTCTGCATCCGAGTCCCTTATTATTTAAGGCACCACATTGGGAGGGGGGAAGGGGGGGAAATCCTTCCTGAAATGAAGAGCCCTTTTAGTCAACAAATTAAAAGCCCAAGTACAAATAGCAGGGAGGAGAAGAAAGGTTTTTAAACCCTGCAATGCATTTGCGGGGAAGGAAAAACAAAACAAGCAAATGTCATTGCAAATATCTATTAGGATTGGGGCGGGGAACTAAATAATAGAATGAAGCTACCAGGATTACGTCAACAAGTCAATGGCATTTGACACGACAGTCATCACACACGCTATGTTCATCCCTTTAAAAGTTACATGCATTTGGGAAACCTGTTGTATATCTTAGCATGTCCCTGGGTGCCAGGTCCATTGCCAGACACCACACAGGCTTCAGGTGGCAGATTTCAAGTCCTAGCTTGCAATGAACTTCACTTAGCTCTAGCTGTCTAGCATTAGCTTCCACCCAATCTTGCCATGCCTCACTGCTAGAAGCAGGAGCCTTCTGTGATCAGAAGCGTCTTCTGATGAAGATCCTCCTAGCCCAGGGGTGCTAGGAGCAACTTCTACCTTCCCATTAACAAGCAGCTGTTCTTTGGGAGATGCTTGTACTCTCTCAAAGACCTAGACTCCACCAGCCCCTCAACCTCTTACCACGGTAGCACAAGAACAACTTTTGAAAACACATTTCTATAGGAAGAAAAGAAGGGCACTCACCACTCATAAGCCAACTTAAAAAATAAGATTAGCCTGCATTGCCATTTCTAACTTATCTAGGTATTACCAAGCCTAACGAGATACTAAGGAGAAACACAGCACACGGTTAAGCAGTTGGTTTCTCTTTGTAGCCCTAGATGCGTCTACCGCCTCTCTCAAACTTCACAAGGCACGTCGATTACTGTTTCAAGGAAGTGAACTGGCTCACAGGGACACAAGAATCTGGCCACATCAACTAATTTGCAAGATCAAGGTCTGCAGCAGTTTTCATTTCTCAGCCACCTTCAGTTTTAAGTTATGTCGATACACAGGAATTTAGAGTGCTGGAGGGAAAGACCCTGCTCCCCCCTCCCACCCCCCATTCAGTAACCCTAAACAGACTAAATCCAATCGCCATGTATGGAGAGGCTTGAAAAGAATCAAGCGCATCATCACCTTTAACCTTCTGATCTTCCTGTAACAAAAATCTGGCACAGACAGAACTAGAAAAGGAGCCAAGTACCCTCACTCATATAAACCTTTCCTTAAGAATTGCCTTTCTTTAAGGGGAAACAAAAGATAATGGATGCAGTTGAGTTAAAAGTCATATGGAGAGAGCAGGTGCCTGTGGTACTGCAAAGGAAAATAAGTATACAACACTGTCAGTGGAACCAGACATTTAATTTTGGTCAGAACCAGAGCCAGCAGGCCAAACCCCAAGACATTTAGATACACAAAGATGCAGATGGGTACCTAGTCTGCCTAGGTGCTTTGGTAAAATCCCAGTAGATTCCCAATTCCACAAAGCTGAAGACAGCTGAAACTAAGAGCCCATCCCATCTACTTATCACTTAAGGCAGGAAAACATCTCTGAAGTCTGGCCCTAAGCTCTTTCTAAATTCTTGCTAGCTCCCATATAGGCTGCCCCTTCATAGATCCCGGCATCCTGCCAATCCCCATTTCGCAGCCTGCAGTGCTTGCATTAGAAGCACAGGCTTGATTAGAGGCAGATTCAAGAGCCCACCTTGGTCCCTGTTTGCCTTAGCTAGAGCTGATCAGGCTCCAGCCCAGGCAGGGCCAAGGTAAATTCAACTCTGAATGTGACCGACCTTCGCTGGACAAGACTGACTGCAGCAATCATTGTCAGTCTTCTGCTCCAGTGAATTTCAAGCATGCAGGCCCGACCTCTAAGCCCCAAGAAGAAGGCTGTATTCACCATATTTTCTGCTGCTTTTAATGCATGAGAGTTTCTAGTATTCAAACAAGCTCCCAGAGCAAATGCAGCTGTCCCTGAAAGGACACGGCTGATCCTGTGACAAGCACATGGTGAAGGAGAGTTCCTTGCTGCCTTGGGAAGCTGCAGCTTGTTAAAGAAAGACGACAAACCACCCAGCCTGATTTGATGTCCAAAGACTCTGCGCATCAAGGAAAAGATGAAGAAATCTCAGGACAGGAAACTCTTTTTCTAGTTCTGTAGAGCAGTGGTTTGCAACCTTTTTTCATTTGTAGACTGCAAAAAAAATTTGAATGGAGGTGCAGACCCCTTTGAACTGTAAGTGCGGGTGCTCACATACTTCTGATTGATCACAGATGTCTTCTGTTGACCCCTTAGACATAGTCTGAGAATCCCCAGGGGCCTGCAGTACTGCTCCCTGCCATGACCCATCCAGTAAATCCACCGGGTGATCACAACAGTTGAAATGATGTGAACACTAGAAAGCACGTTAGCAGGAAGTCTGCAATTCTGTTTGCTATGGGAAAAGGTAAATAAAAGCCAGATCAGGCAAGTATGTCAAGCGGTCAGCGAGGAAAGAGCAGGACTACGTTGCAGATTGCAAAAAAAAAAAAATCAAGCATTCAGAGGTAGGAAATACCAGATCCGGGGTTGCCAGGGGAACCTTGGTTGTGCACCCGCAGGTGCCTCTCGTGTGCACTGGATGACGCAGGTGTTCTGTGGAAACAGTGTGCGATCAAATAACTGTCCACCCTTGCAGTTCAGGTAGCTCATCCCCACGTGGTGAGGTTACGGAGGCACATTTCAGTCCCCCGTGTCCTAATTCTTGAGGGCTTGATCCTACCATGTAAAGAGGTCTCTTTTTAAACTTTCTTTGAATGCAATTTCTTAGGGTGTTGAAGGAACAAGAAGTTCAACTGCATTATGTTCCACTGAAACAGCCTCTCCCCTTTTTCAAGATGTTGGAGGAGAGTTCATGATGGGGAACAACCTTTGTCACTGCAGCACAACCCTCAACAACCTGAGCTCCAGGACTAGGCACCTCATCTGCCAAAAGGAGACAAGTGTCATCCCAGAAAGAGCTCACTCCTGGATCCAAGAACAAAGG
>NW_005842578.1:797669-812867 GCF_000455745.1 Alligator sinensis
GGGGATGACTTACCCAGAGGGGGAGGGGATGGGGACAACTCCTGCCCCACACAATATACATGTGATGGAAACTGAAATGCAGCAGTAAGTGAGACACAGAAAACCCATCCTAGCTCTGCTACCCATGTCACCCCGTGGTACAGATAATCTGGAAGCTCCTGGTCCATTGCCTTCTTTGGCACTGGCATAAGCCTGACCTTAGAAGTCTCACACGTGGTAGCAAGCGACCACAACCTTCCTAAGGAGCATAAGGAAAACAGCAACATTTGACAACTCAGAAAATCCCAGAAGGAATGTTGTGGGGCTGAGAAAGGGCATTTCCCTAGCCTGAGGGATTCCAAGGGCCTGCTGCAAAACTGGAGCATCTCAAAAAATCATAATGCAAAAGCTGTGCAGTGGACAGCATTGGGAAACTGAAGTGCAAGGATGGCTGTAAAGTCCCTGGTACACCTGTTGCAATGATGGTCAGGAGAGTTCTACCATGACATATCCTCTCTGGATCATAAAATACTCCCAGATGTACTTTACTTTGTGTGGCTGAGCCGCTCTGGGCCAACGGCCAGGTACAGCTCCTGCAAGCTGATCTCCCTCTGCTAGATGTTCCCAACCACTGAATGTTTGCAACACAAAGTCTACTCTGAGGATCAACGCAAAAAATTTTGTTGAGGCTTAAACCTATGCAGTATTTCCTTTTAATTCTGGAAAGGTTCTTTTTTGGCAGGCTCAGTTAGGAAGGGTGTTTACAGAACTGGAAGAGCATGTTTGGAAAGCCTTTAGAAAAAAAGATGCAAGAAAGAATGAAGCAGCTTGCATTTATTCAATGTGGCAGGCATGCGTGTTTGCAACATATAAAAGAGATGGAGTTTTTCCCCAAATCCCTACTCCTCCAAAGTCATTAGGCAAAGAAACCTCTCCCATACCTCTAATATCATCACATGCAGTTTTGATCCCCCCGCCCCTCAAACCACAACTTCAAAGGACACAGTAAAGTGGGAAAGGGGGAGCCTGAGAAGAGTGACAAGATAAGCAATGGCATACCCAGGAGAGACTAAATAAGCTACTTTTCAGCTCATGGAAGATGGGGAGAGATATTAGTGGTCTATAAAATCATGGGTGGCATTGAGAAAGTAAAGAAGAATCCACTAGCTGCCATCTCTCACCTTGCTGAACAGAGGGGACATACAAGGACACACAAATGCAAACAAGCCTGGCAAAAGGAAGTTTAAACAAACAAAGGAAGTTTTTCCACAGCCTGAAATTCACTCCTGAGACTCACCATCGCAATGGCTGCAAACCAAGCCTTTCCCCAAATGCCCTCTCCTCCTCCAAAACCCTCACTCTTCCAAAGAGATCTTCCTACAAGACCCCATGTCCTTCCTCTGGCCCTCCACACTTTGGAAAGTCGAGCAGAAGCAGGAGGATGGGCAGCAGACAGTTACCACTTCCCTAGACAGTAGCTCCCATCCTGTGGGTACACCTGCAGGGGAGAAATGGCAGGTGTTACCTGCCCTTGGCTTTACTAGGATGCGTTTTGGATTATTACTCTTTAACAAGGGAGAAATTCTCCAGCCTGTGTACGTGGCTTGGAAGCCTTGAGTGGCCCCGATAGTCTTCTGGCCTTGAAATCTTGAGCCCTTGAGAGAACATCCAAACTCTGCTGTTTGACAGCTGCTACAATCTAGTCTCGCTTCAGAGCCTCAGCCAGTCACCTGCATGGCTCCGGATGTGTTCTTCCCTGATGCTTCACAAGACGGTGGAGGTGGGGGGTGAAGGGATATAATGATTGTGGAGAGAAAGGAGACTTGAGGGGGTGGACTACCACTCTGAAGCAGGACAGAGATGTCCTTGTCTGGCTGTCTCGGAGGAACCAGTCCGAGTGGAGGCTGGGAAGGAATTCCCACCCTCGATCAGCCTGGCAGCTGTTGCTGAGACTGGTCACCATCCTTGAGCAACACTGGGTATGCCTCACAACCCACATCTGGGAACATCTTGCCTTTTCAGTCCCCTGATCACTTCAGCCCCTCCTGTATGCCACAGGCAGAGAACAATTTAGCCTCCCAAGGACCCAAATCTGAGATCATTAGGCCCAACAGAGCTGTGCCTCAGGGACACTAATTTGAGCAGCGCAGGCCATCAGACTGGGGGATTTCAGGGTCCTTTCTGACCTTAAACTCTGTGGATCCTTACAGTCAGAGAATAACCAGGAATCAAAGCTGCAGAAAAGTGCTTGCACCAGGAGTTATCTAAAAAAATGCAAAGCAGCCAGATGTTGAACATGCACATTTTGCTTCTCATTTTGTTACGGAAATTCGTAGCTTTCATTCACAAGTGCAAGCGCAGGCTTTTCACAGTGCAAGTACAGCACAGACGCGTCTCCAAGAGGTATTTAAGGTTTCCATAAAACCCAAGCTATAAAGTCAGAAGCCACAAGCCACCCACCAATGTAGCAGAAGCAGCAAATCACACCCAGCCCGTCACACACCCAGATGGAAGGGGAGGACACGATGTAGGAGCAGGTAGCCAGGAACTGGTCTCAGAGGCCTGCCACAAGGAGCAAGCCATTCTGGGCACAGCATCTGCAAAGTAATCCCGAGCTGCCAGATGGTTTCAACTTGGTTTTCATTTTAAATCACATATTTCTGGGTATCGTTTTACAGGGAAACAGCCTGTCGACAAGGTTAATGGTTAAACATGAAATGGGAAAGCTCATTGGTCTTCTGGAAGCTGTCAAACATATCAAATTCCAGGATTGCCACTTAAACAATAGCAGAGTTCCTTACGCACTACACAAATTAAATGTATTCAGGAAAAAGTATTTTCAAATGCAGCCTGTACATGGAGCAAGCAACCTGTTATAATACTTCCCACACTCAGGGAGCTAGGAGGACGTCACTTATTCTGGACAGGGGTGTCCCACAAAGGACCACTGCTCAACAACTTATTCCAGTCAACATTGAAGAGGCTAAGCATAAAGGCACTGCCTTCCCACACAAGAGGAACAGCACTTCTCTGGGGAGGAAAAAGTTACTTTATTCTCTGCAAAAACAAAACAAGTGAGCCTATTAAAGACACCGGCTGGCAACTAACTGGTATTGCTCCTTCCGAGCCAGTCCTGCACCAGGCACTGCCTGGTGGTAGAAGGGACAGATAAGAAGATGCAGAAGCTGACAAGACTTTCTGGGATCAACAGTGAACTTTGGGCAAATACAACATTTGTCCCCACCCAAAAAGCCAGAAGCAGTGACTCACGTGGTCACAACTCCAGTTCTTTGCTTCCCTTTGGCCATCTTGCAAGACCAAACTTGCCTAGCAAACTGCACCAGCCCAAGGCAGAAATTCATTCTGAAAAAAGGAGAGAGAAAATACCTGGCATCAAAGCAACAGGACAGGAAATGCCACAACACCAGCTCTGCCAGCAAGGTGCTGGTGACTGGGGTGTGGGGCACACTCCAGAAGTGATCAACCCTTCAAAGTCATGTAGCAAGGTGCACACAATACTGCAAGATAATCACCAGCAGCTCCACATCCTTCACTTGGGGACAGGAAAAAGGGGTTCAGAGAGAAGCGTGTCCCAAGACCAGCAGACTCCTGCCCTCACCAGAGCAGGTCACTGCATCATGTCCAAGCCTGCCCTGTCATGTCTTCAGATCCAGGCAGCATTCTTCACAACTGCTGCATGTGAGCAAGCCCAGGTACCAAACAGCAGGAAAGCCACAGCAATGCCAGCTCCAGCATGGCTAGCACAGGGATCCTGAGGCAGCTCATCTACACCAAAGTCGAGGCCTTCACATCACCACAGCTAAGGCACCTCAGCTATCGGGATGAAAGCTGGCCCCAGTCTACCAACAGAGCTGAAACCATGCTATCCAGCTGCACGGATGATGCTTCCACGTACAGCAGGCATCCCCAGAGGGGTCCCCACTGGATGCCAGATATGCTCCAGCAAAGACCAAGTCATTCATCCCAAAACCTGCTAGCACACATTCCACACTTATGAGGATGCTCAGATGAAGTTGCCGCAGGCTGCTAGGAAGCACAGGCATCAATCACCAGCAAAAGCAAGGTGCTGAAAAAGGAACTTTGAGTAGACACAGCAAAGGCACTGGCAAAAACGTTCATTTAACGGCACAACGGGATCGGAAATCAGATCTTAGTAACAAAACCACCAGTGCAGAAACCCCAAGGTGTGCATTTTGCAAGTGCTGGTTCGGGAGATTCAATCAACTCCTGCCCCCCTGGCAGCTGCAAACCCATGGGCTCCCACGCCATTGTGTGAGGACATCTAAAAAAACCCCCAAAAAACGTGTCCACACATGCAGCCGAGTCTTCAAAAAACATTCAGTCCAGATGATCCGTGTGTCTCAACATTACAAGCAACTGAAAGTAGAGTCTTACATAAAGGAAAAACCATTGAGTAACCTTAATTTAATCTGCATCACACCAAAAATCTAGAAATGAGGGAGCCAGAAAGCTCCCCGACTTCTGGGAGATCCTTCCACAGACAGCACATGGAAATCTCCATCTCCAAGTTCTTAGACTACCTCATTAACTGCATCTTCGTTCCCAAGTCAACAGGGACTAGACTTCAGCGCTATGTTTTTTTAATAAAACAGACGTGAAATACAGATTTTAGAGGCCAGCCAGTGGTAGAGACAACAGCGTTTAAACTAGACCTCCAGCTGCATAAGAGCAATCTTTCTAGGTCAAACCTGAATATGCCTGCTAGAGAAAAAGTGGATGGAAGAGAAGCTTTCCTGTAATTTGGCCTGACATCTATCCTAGACAAATTAATGGAACAGTGATACCAAAGTCTATCAATAAACAATTAAAGGACAAAATAATTAATGCCAAGGTTTCATGGAAAATGATCTCTTTTGACAAGATTACATCTGGTTAGGAAAAGGTTACTGTGAGGAGACAGTGCACTTGAGAGACAGAATCACATGACAGTGAGTAATGAATCTGTACCATGAAAAAAAAAAAAAATCAATACCACAAAAAGGAAGATAAAGGGGGCTGATGAATCTCAGAATGGTATTTCTCCAGCAACAATTCCAGGACCAGTTTGTAGCCCAGCTCGGTTCATTTTTTTCTCCACCAATCTAACAGAAAAACCTCACTGATCAAGTCAATAGGTGACAAATTGACGGGGGTCAGGCAACTAATATACATCGATTCAGATCAATCAAACAGTATGCATTGTAACACAGTCAAGTGCAAGGGAACGCATCTAGGAAAGGAGAGACATAACATCCACGAAGAATGGGGGACAATGTCTTGGTAAAAACCAACTGAAAAGGACTTTAAGAGCATTAGAGATGCCCAGCTGAACATGAACTCCCAGCACAATGTATTCGCTACAACAATTAGTGCAGTCCCGTTTACAAGCCAAAATACTGAACAGGAAAGAGGGCGATGACAGTATAGTTGCATACAGCACTGCAGAGGACACGCCTGGAACACTATGCCTACTTCTGTTGTCCACGCTTCAGCAAGGTGGTGAAGTGGTGGGGTTTCACAGAACGATCCGAGGCCTTACAGCGAGAAACTGAAGGCACCCAGTCTACTCAACTGATCAGAAAGGCAGCTCGATCGTGGTCTGCAAGTACCACTGCAGTGAGAAACAGGACATGGGGCTACCAAGTACAGCAAGGACTATTTGCTTAACGATTCTGTAGGACTCTCAGAGTAATGACAGCGAAGAGGCCCTAGACTTCCCTCTTCAGAGTACGTGAGCATGAAGCACAAAACCTATATTAAGAAGTCTCTGCAGCTTGATGCACCGAGTATTATTGACAAAGTAGGCAGGCATACTGAGGCTGAGAGAAACAAAATGGGTTACCCCTTCCCAAAGATACCGGGTTCATTTATTTACTTGTTTATTTAGAAGCTCAGGTGTGACGGACTACAGCAGTGGTTCTCAACCTTTTTAGCCTCAAGGCACTCCTTGCTAGACTTAAGGCACCCCTCAGAAAATGCCAGCTCTTAGTTTTCGCTCGTTTTTCTGAGCGTAGAAAAAACAATAGAGCAATTCTTCTGTTGCAAATAACTCAGAAAGACCACAGCAGGTCAGAATAGGACCCTACCACCATGGATTTTAAGGCATCTCTAGGATGTTCCTGTGAATCATGCTTGTACACCTAACAGTGCTGACACTGCGTGGCGCCTTGTAGCAGCCTTGAAAGGATCTCAAGGCACCCTAGCGTGCAGTGGCATCCTGGTTGAGCAACACTGGACACACAGTCACTGGTGAAGTTTTCCAGTTTGCATTACACTGGTGGTCCAGACAGATGTTCATACTGAGCCCAGATTAAACCTTCATCAAGCAATAACGGTTCCACCGTCCATTAGGAAATTAAAATAAAGTACAGAGACAGCCATATTATCAGTGTAAAGAGCAGGAAACAAGGAAAAAAAATTAAGAGCTAGCACCCCAGGGGAAACTCTTTGATTTTAAACCAGGAGTCAGTTTTAAGGGTGTGTTCTGGTTTGGTTTATAGACCAGGCAGGTAAATAAAACAGTGCCAGGAAAAATGAGCAAAGTGATTTAAGAGTGATGTTACTCCACAGGGTGGAATTTAATGGTTCGAAGCAAAGTTTACAAATAAAAAGTGTGTTCCCAACCAAAATAAAATTTAACTACTACTTGATAATTATGTCTCCACACCCCCTGAATGCCCTCCTCAGATACGACCTGCCCTAACATCCATAAAAGAGCCAACTGTGACTTTAAAAGTGATCAGTTACAGAAGATAAAGATGCCGCCCAGAGCTGGAGTCACACTGGAGATGCTTCTAGTGACATATGGAAAAAAAATCTGTCAAGTTAAAAAATTCAAAGCCCAGGGCCCGAGAGTCAGAAATACATTCTCAAGGCCAGCTCTACCACCTTGACTCTGCTCCCTCTGGTACAACAGTATTTTCTAGCCTGCCCAATCACATACTCATTCGGTGCTCAGTGAGGACATTGTTCAGGCATTAAAGCAGCTATCAGTTTTTATCAACATTAGCCACTGGTTGTGTGGCTGCTGCCTTGGTGTAGTCTGGAGGAAAGTCTGGGCTGCAGGAGAACTGTCTGAAGGCAGAAAAGAGATGTGCTAACTGAAGTGGCATCAGCTGTGGCCAAACATGCCCAAGGACAGCAGATGTGCATTTCCAACACTGAAGCACATCACCTGCTGTCTCACCTGTTGATGCCGCAGGACAAGGGCTGCCAGGTCCTCCCAGGCCTTGAGGGACCGTGAAGTAAACAGACATCTGCCACTGAACAGCAACACAAACGGATACAGCTTGTCACGGCCACATCTGTGGTGCAACAAAGGGCACGGACATCTGTTTGCTTATGTTTATGGCAGCACAGAGGCGAGGTTTGTGTCCACCCTTACTGGCAGAGGTACACACCCTGTCACGCCCAACGGAGAGATGGCACTTGAAAGTGCACTGTACGCTCCACCCCACCTCAAGCTGGGAACCACACTGAGAATGACAAGTAGGGACCTCCCCAGGGGCACCGTGCTCAGGTTCCTACAGCTACTCCATGGCAGAGGCACAGAATCCAGTTCTTTGCGGGGTACCGACGCACAGCCCAGGTTCCCCGACACCAGGGACTGACTGTGCCAGGCAGCCTTTGTCTGAGGAGATGCCAAAGTAAAAGACAAGCCGATACAAGCAGGAAGGAATTTTATCCCACGGTCAGACTGCCAGGGACAGTCAGGGGTTTGTACTTTCTCCGTAGCTGGGGGGAGTAGCCCTCCTCCTCGGATTATTCCAGGGTATTTTAGCAATCCTTGCAACAACAGGACATTGGCCACCGTCTTCCCTTGGCTTTACCCGTGGCAGGTTGGGGTGCTATGCCTTGTGGTTGTGCGACAGGGACACCCGTGTAGTTTTAATAATAGTTTAGAGAAATAGAGGATTTGCTTGGGATGGTTTGGCTAGGGATGATCCTCCCTCAGGCAAGGGGTTGGACTAGACAACCTGTTTTTGAGGCAGTGATATGTTTTCATATCATAAGACCCTCCGGGATAACATCTGATGGTGGGGCCACACTGCACAGACTAACTGGTCTACCATTTCTTCTACATCTCATTCAACTGTCTCCCACCTGTGACCTCTCTCTTCCCACCTTTTTCTCCTCTCCCCCTCATTTAGTGTTCTCATTTCCTAAGATGTTAACTAAATATCAGTAGCCTACGCTCCCACAGAATTCAAATACAGAAAAAACTACCTGAAGAATAGCAAGACAGGTACAGGCACTCTCACAACACCAGGAAAGGACTAGGATTTAAAGCAGTGATTCTCAACCAGGGTGCCATGACACCTTGAGATAACCCAGAGATTTCAAGGGGGAATCCTTATTGTTAAAAGCACTCTGACCTGTTGCAGTTTTCTGAGTACTCTGAAACAGAAAAATTGTTTTGTAATTTTCCAGGGTCAAAAAAAGAAATCAAGTGAAAATTAAGAGCTGGCATTTCATGGAATCACAGAAAGCAAGGGCTGGAAGGGACCTCCGGAGGTCACATCTAGTCCAGCCCCCTGCTCCAAGCAGGACCAGCCCCAACCACATCATCCCAGATGAGGCTTGGTCCACCCAGGTCTTAAAAACATCCAAAGATGGAAGATCCCACCACCTCTCTGGGTAGCCTGTTCCAGTGCTTCACCACCCTCCTCATGAGAAAGTTTTTCCTAATATCCAACCTCAACTTCCCTGGCTGCAGCCTGAGCCCATTGCTCCTTGTCCTGCCATCTGCCACCACTGTGAACAGGGTGGCACCCCTTTTCCAAGAGGCGCTTTGATTCTAAAAAGGTTGAGAACCACTGATTAAAAGACCAAAAAGCAGTTTCAGGTATCAGAACTGGAGGATCCAAAACAAAGAGTTAAGATGCTTATTCCGTATTTCCAAATTCCTACATCTCCAGGCACGTCAAAGCCCCCAAAGTAGCTAAACTTCTATAAGACCATGCACAAAACAAATGGTTATGCATAGTTTGAAAGGGGAAAACTGTGGCAATAGAACATAAGGTGTTCACTGCAATGACGGCATTATTTTGTTGAATTCAGCATGAAAATAAATGTTTGCCTTTACACTGACCTGAATCGCTAACTACCTTTCGGCTGCATCATAACATTGGACAAGACGGAGCTAGTTTAACTCAAAGTCATGGTTTTGAGCTATAAAGCACCAAATAATTTGTTCCTTAGCCACCTCTACAAGGCCACCTCTACACATGCAATATAAAGCAGATGTGATCAGCTAAGACACAAATTAATTTTGGAAACTGAGGTGTGTGATCTGTCAAATTAGCACTGATCTTTATTTAGAGCAGAATACCAAGAAAGTTATGAGCCCTGCGAAGCTGGGAATAAGCTAGCCTTCATCTCAACTCTTCCAGCCAGGACAACTACCTCACAGAAGTATAATTAATAGGTTAGAACAAACAGGAGTCAGAATGCAGGGAGTGGTTACCCGTAAGTAGGATGCAGCACATCTACAGGAAAATGCATGCAAGAGTTCAGGTACCAAATTAGTGATTATAACAATGAAGAACTTGCAACACATTCCACAGACATGGCCTGAAACAAGCAATCCCTCCCAAGGACCGAAACACAAGAGTACACAAAAAGCAGTCGTAAGACAGTAAAATAAAGACGTGTTAGAGAACCTGGAAAAGGCTGCCAGAGAGGAAGATACTGGAGGGGGTGGGAAAGGTTGACAGGAGACACCAGAGACCAAACCCTCTTGCTGACATGCTGCCTACTAGGAAGGTCAGAAAAGATTAAGACCCCGTGGCCTGCTCTCACAAGGTACCTTCATTTGCTACTGTCGTTTTCCTGCAGTAACCTACAGGCACTTTGGCAGACACAAGTTTTTGTACAAAACAGGTATGTTGATCAATTCCAATCATCTCTGTTCTCAAGGAGCTTATTTTAGACAAACTGGCATTTAAGAGAACATCTCCTGGGATAACCTTTAACCTTAGAGAACATCTTAATGGCTGGGATCAGAAAACAAGCCCACCAGGTATTCTCAAGCAAAGAGAGAACAAAAAAGCCTTACGGCTACTTGTTTCACTTCAAGGACACTTGACAGCTCTTTTAGCACAAGTCTCTCTCTTTCCTACTTGGTTAAACCAGTACAACCCTCTCATATAAACACCTAAGGTGATAGCCTGGTATTCCCCAATAGTGCAGGGACAGTCCAGAAGACACAGAGTAAATGCCTAAAACTACTCTTTTCAGTGGCCCTGGCCATATGGTTACAGAGCTTCCCTGTAAAGACCCCCAGTGGGAGGGAAAGACCTATTTTCCCCACTGTCTTGGCTTAGAGAAGGTCATTATTGCCAGTGTAGTGGAAGAGTCTCACGGATAGTGCCTGTTTGGGCATCTACCTGCCATTTTTCAGATGCACAACTTTACAGCTTGGGGTGGATACATCTTGGTATTCATAAACAGAATAAAGTAAGGAAACAAAGGCTGGTTAATGGTCACACTGTTCTGGAAAGCACAAGTGTCCCTGATTATGGGCAAGAGGGATAGGGTCTGCCTACATATCTACTAAATCAAACATCTCTCTGTTCTTGCTGATGTATCTAAGTTAAAACAAAAATGCTCTAATCTGACAAGCCACCCAGAAAGGGAAGCGTCACAGGGGCAGGGAAAATCTGCCCCATACAAACTCTGCACCATGCCTCAGAGTAGAAGATCCTTCTGCAGAATTCAGAATGTCATGAAAAGAATAAATTAAGAAAGTTTAAGTAAATTTGGTATCAAGTACTTATGGAGGGGGAGTGGGTGGAAAGAGGGAAGAAAATCAAAAGACAGGAAAAGTCACTCTAGGAGGAAAAGAATTTCTCAACATCATTACTACTTAAAAACAGCTGCTCCTAGAAGACCAGGAGTGGAGGAAGCAGGAAAGGCAAAACATTAAAGATCCAGGAGATGTACAGATAAGCAAGTTACTCATTCAGCAATGAGCCAAAGCAACAAAAGATGACATGACACTTTTTAAACGGTAATGTAAGAGCAATGTAGCCAGGACGGTCCAGAGACAATGCCAGAGGCAAGGATCTCTTAGGCTGATTTCTTTCATTGGGTCAACTACGTAGTTGGGATCGAGTTAGACAAGCTTCTGAATACAAGACATTCTTCCTCAGGTCTGATCACGAGCCAAACGCAGCATTAAACGCTGCATGTACTCGTTTTTAACATACGCCCCTGGCTCTCATTTAACAAGGGGGAAAAGCCCCTCTTCGAATCGAGTACGAGGGTGGTGGGGCAGGAGGCTGCCCTTACCCAGGGTTGGGGTCATAGCTGCAGCTGCTGCCTCCCCCCTCCCTCCACACCGCACCATCCTCTTGCCTCATTCCCCCACCCGCCCCCCAACTGTAGCCTCTGCTCCCCTTACCCTTGCTCTGTGTCAGCAGGCTCCATCCACACCAGATCTACCTGTCAAATTAAACAGTTCTCCCTACCCCAACATTTACCCCTGGACATATTACTGGCATTATTCACACCCCTCAAGACTAAACAATCCCCTCTTCTCATAAAGGTAGCTTCACAAGGCCCAATGGCCCACAGGACACAGCTCTCCGTGTCTCTCGGCCCTTTTGTCTGTTCCTTGCAGGTTCCCCACTTGCTCTCCACATCCTGTCCAAAAGGCATATTTATCCAAGCAGAGCAGAGTGACAGCCCTTCCCTTCCAGGTTTTTTCTTCTAACTTGTGATGCAAATTCCTGATAAAATTGATGCTGTTGACTTTAAGTAATTCAATGCCTTATTCACATTCAAATCTGCCAGCTCCTCAGTCCAGTCACCCTCCCTAGCCAATTCCTGCAGTTTCTGAAAGTTTGCTTTTCTGAACTCATGGACCCTAGTTACAGACCTCTCTCTGTCTCTGCATCCGTTTTAAATGAACTGACTCACCTAATGATCACTTGATCCAAGATCCTTTTCTATAGCCAGATTTTCTATAAAATCCTCACTGTTTCCTAAAATTGCACTGCCTTTTTGTTGGTTCAGTGACCATTTGGTAAAGATGCCAGTCAGCTAGCTCATTACCTGGAAACACCACAGCGCTCAGTCACGTTACCGGGTGCCACGGGATCCTTTAGAACCAGCGCTAAAGCCATCAACTTGTCAAACATCATCCCACTTCTGCACAGTGGTCAGACCTAGCCAGCTTGCATTTGCTAAGCCCAGCCCAACTTCAGGTTGGATCCTAATCAAGACAGGGCTCTAGAGTTTCCCTTATGCTGTTCTTGTTCACTCCCCACGCTTCCTCCCACTACTGAGAGAGGATTCACCATCCTTCTAATGCTAAGGAAGGATACAGTCCTATGATTTCTGACAGGGAATAGTTGGGACGTTGGCCAATAAAGGCAGAACCTCCCACACAGCAGTAACTCCAGAAGAACTGTCACTTTCATTACTCTGCAACTTCTGGAAGAGGCAGAGCTAAACCCTCCTAACAGGTAGCAAGGGTGGATCAAGATACACCCCCCCAATTCAGACCTCCCTCGACTCTGGAGGGGGAGCCATGCCATGTTCCACCTCTCCTGACTGACGCTGCTCCGTGGTGCAGAAAGGAACGCGAGATTCAGAAGGCCAGTTGGTGCAGCAAGAGGAGCACGATTCACCAGTAACGAGGGCACTATTCTGGGAGGAAGGAGTCCTGGGTTCTGGCCTGGCCCCTAAGCCTCCTCACGCATTTCACCCTTGATTAAAGCATCCAACATTCCCTACTCGCTGTACAGTCCTAGAGCTGGGCACCCAAGAGCCTGGTGCAGCAACACTCCGGATTGCTTTGTGAACCTGGCTCTCTGTGCCTGACACACACAGGGAGCATGCGTTTCCAACCTGCCCCATGACTGTCAGGAGCTCAGCCAGACAAAGACAACTTATCTACCCTAAGTAGGTCTCTTGCACCATATGCTCCGACATCATTTTAAACTTAACTGTTAGTCCCTCGCTATCAGTACAGTGGCACCAATGCAAGCATCATATCCCTATCGCAGTGCTGCCCACCCAACCATGCCAGGACAAGAGCTGGGGAAATGAACAGCTGGCCATTCCATATACATCCACCCCGTGCTCTACTGTACTCTACCATCATCCGTTTCCTGTTCACCACTTTACTGAGCATGACAGAAGTTAGCAGAAACAAAACCTTCCTTTTAACATGACTCCCAGGAATACAGTTATTATACACAGTAAATTAAAAGGAACAGTCACTTAAAATGTACTGATTATTGTTGTTGTAAAAAGAATGTTAAGAGCATTGCGTTACTCACCCCCCCATTGCAGTTCTTCATAATTATGCCTGCTGCTGCAGTAACTAAAGAAATTAAATACTTCATCTGTAAATGCAAGCTTGTCACTCAAAAGGCAAGTTACCCATTCACATTTATGTAAATACAGCAAGATTTATGAAAAGCAAGAGATATCTTCAGGCCTGAAGTATCATTATCCCCTCCTAGCATCTGACCCAATTTTCAAAAGGCAAGTAATACTTTTATTTAGGGAAGAATAAGTCTTCAACATTTCTCTCCTCCATACTATGGCAGAAGAATACAAAGAAGGTCAATAAGATTACATATGTGGTGAAATAAAGTTTCAGGCCATTAGGAACCAATCCACCTCTTGGTTGCAAACACAACAGAGATTAGCAGAACTCAGTACTGTTAGTACCACCCCTGTACGGGATGACCCGTCTCTGCCCCTCTCTCGTTAAACCTACATTTAGAAATGCTGACAGAGTTTCTCTAAGCGGCGCTGCTTGGTGCACTTCCCTCACGGAGCATGCCCAGTAACAAGCAGCACAGGACAACATACCTGAGCACATCAAAAACCAAGCAGTCCCACTTAATTTGGGGAAATGAATCAGTATTTCACAAGCACTAGGTTTATTAGCCAGAGGCCGTCAGTGTTCAACAACAGAAAAGGTAAAGAGCGTTTCAGAAAGACTCCTTTTTAAAAAGCAAAAGTAGGAAGAGAATACAACTTCTTTGTAACCGGTTCAAAATGCCACCGTTTCTAAGACGCAACACCCTGATCTTTTGCACCTCTGCTTCAACAGCTTCCCTCAAAATCCGTTCCCAGAACAAGGAGGTGAAGTAATCCTGGTCAGACAGACCGACATTCCTTTAACACCGAGCACATGCAGGAAGCAAACAGTAAGGGCACCGACTACATCGTATACACCGTCCAGTTGATAAAAATTATTTTAAAAGTTAAAACCGTGCAACACATTATTTGAAGGTAACATTAGCTTTACATGACTTCAAACTAATTTACAAAACTGAGGTATTAGCAGTGGCTGTTGGGTAAGTGCACTGGCTTTTAATAACGGTAGCAGTATCTCTTTTTGTAGCATTGACGGAGTTCAATAATTATAAAGCTGGGAGGTCAGTGAGATGTTTGCTTCTCTGCAAATGAGCTAAGCAAAATAAAGAAAAACAGGGAGAGAGAGAGAGAGACCGGCATGAGCGGTCTTAAGAAAGGGGTTTTATTCTTACAAACCACCGGTTACAACAGAAGTTGGACAACTCTGTCCGGACGCAAGAATGCAACTTATAAAACATCCACCTCTGTTTAAAAGCTCAGCACGCCGCCAGCAAACACCAGCTCGGCATTCACTTGGGACAGCTAAAGCCGCACGACTGGGCACATCTGCACAAAGCCTGCGCGTGGCCCCACAAACAAACCTGGCCGTTTTTTCACCAGTTAAAACAAGCCTCAAACGGCATCGTCCCGTGTAGGAACAAAGCGCTTGCAACGTTTTCTAGCACTCCGGCGAAGTCTCCGGCTCTAACAAACAATTTGGGAAGCTCGTGCCCCGCTGTGTGTTGAACCAAACCACGGAGACGAACGCAGCCTCCGACGGGCCTGCAGCAGCCGCGCGCTGGAGCCGGGTTCGGCAGCCTGGGACCCTACCGTGCCTCCAGGGGTCCTTGGGCTCCACGGCCCCCGACACGATGTCCTCGTCGCAAGGAAACGTCACCCGCTTCGCGCCAGGCTTGAGTTTGCCGTCCTCGGCGGGAGGAGAAGCCTGGGCCGGCTGGGCCGGGTCCCCGCCCGGGCCCGGGCTCTCCGCCTCCGGAGAACAGTTCTGGGGGGAAGAGACGCAGGGGGGCGGAGGGGCTGGCACCAGGCTCCCTCCTCACCCTGGGGGCACCCCTCGGCAGCAGCCGCCTGGGGCCG
>NW_005842578.1:813535-821171 GCF_000455745.1 Alligator sinensis
CCCCGCAACAGCAGCAACGCTCCGAAGGGAAAAAAATAAAAAAGGCACGAATCCGCTACCGCGAACACGCGGCCTCACGCAAGCACACGTCACGCACGCCGACGCCGGGTGCCGGAGGGGCCCTTTAAGGAAGGGGGCGGGGGCTGTGCCTGGCGTTCTTCTGCGCATGCGTCGCGCGGGCCGGGGCGGCAGTTCCGGGTTGGGCGGCCACGTGGGGCGCGCGGGCCGGGTTAGGGGCGTCCCCGCCCCCGCCGTGAACGTGCTCCTTTGTGGCCTCG
Organism: Alligator sinensis; assembly: GCF_000455745.1. NCBI lineage: Eukaryota > Metazoa > Chordata > Crocodylia > Alligatoridae > Alligator > Alligator sinensis. The sequence continues at coordinate 813,814 of NW_005842578.1, forward strand.
CCCCCGCGTGCTCCTCTCCGGGCAGAGCCGAAGGCACCAACACCCGCGCGTCGCCCCTGCACCGGTTGCATCCGAGTCGTTTCCGTTCCGACTTAACACAGCTGTAGCTGCCGAGACCCAACAAACAAACGCATCCGTCGGGGTCACCAGGGTTCCCGCTGCCGGAGGCGAAGCCTGCCCGGCCGGCCCCGCCCGCCGCGACGCGGGAGCCCGCAGAGCAGATGCGGCTCCAGGGGATGAAGCGGGGGCACGGACCGGGTGGAGGGAAGGGACCTCGGAGGTCACGTCTAGTCCGGCCCCTGCGCCAAGCAGGACCAGCCCCAGCCCCAGCCCCTCCCAGCGGAGCGGGGCCGGAAGAGAAGCCGGTCGCGGGACACGAAGCAGGGGCCCGCGGTGGGGCAGCGCGGCCAGGGGAGTTCAGGCTGGACTTCAGGAGAAGCTTGCTGGCGAGGAGAGTGGGGAAGCGCTGGGGCGGGGGGGTCGCCATCCTCGGAGGTGTTGAAGACCTGGCTCAACAAAGCCTTGTGTGGGATGCTGGGGCTGGGGCTGGGGCTGGCCCTGCTTGGAGCGGGGGTTGGAGTAGACGTGAGCTCCCTTCAACCTTCGTTGTGTGCGCGAGGGGACGTGCTGGCAAATTACATAACTGGATCACCAAGCTTGTTGTCCGTTGAGCAGGGAAGGGGAAATATCTTGATGTCATTGTATGAAATGAGAGGTATTGTCTCGGCCAAAGGCCTCGCTTTGAACTGAAAGATGGCCCCGGTTGGCCTGGAACAGATCAGTTGCTAAAACTCCCCCCAAACTTGGAATCAGCTGAAGCTGCTCAAGCCAACAGGCCCGATACCCTCGAAGAAGACGGCCCACTTGATGGCATCTAAGCAAACCGGACCGAGCCCTGAAAGGGAGCAAACTAGGTGAATGCAGTAACGAGGGGAATCGGTCACCAGGAGGATCAGGAGTAACCCAAAGGAACCAAACGGGCAGAGCTAAAGGCTTTGCCTGGGTGCGGAGCAAGGCTTTACTGGAACATGAGGGTAGGGGGTTACTGCTAGCTGTGGGGGCGTGCGGTGCAGCTCTGCGTCATCCGGCCATGCTCTGACTGTTAAAAAAGTAAAATGTATAAAATCCCTGGTTTGTGTAAGAGACGCTGGAATTAATGTGTTAATCCCCCAGGCAGCAGTCGGACCAGCTGCCTGACCGCGATTAAAGCTATTTTGGTCACAAACTCTCCGCTCCTGCTCTGTGTTCCAGCTTCCTCGGTAAGGGGCTGCGCCGGCCACAACAACAGGCTGAGCCAGAAATGGTCTCGGCTAGCCACTTTGCAATTTGGAAAATGCAGAGACCAGTGCACCCCACATGAAACAATTGTCCAGCACCTGGATGGCTAGGTCCCATCACGTGTGACCCACGAGCCACGAAGCTGCATCATAACATTGGAGAACACATCAGACCAGAACAAGGCGGGTTAACTTGATGTCCTACAAAGCAGCACATCAAAAGCATGTCTGGCGCACAGATCTGCCTTGACCTGGCGTGTTTTTGGTCTCAGCCCACAAACATAGTCTGCAAAATAGAGAGCGGTTACGTTATCGCCACAACCGCAGCACCCATCCAGGGAGATGCATCCTGTTAAGAGCACTGCAAAAACCTCTGCCTGGCACCTGTGCCCTGCCAGCAAGCCAGCGAGTCTGGTGCAGAAATTCCAGGCAGCTGGTCACAACCCCATAGTTTAGAGTGAATTAATTCCATTTTGCACCGAAAACTGGGATTCATCCTGCTGGTTCTGATTAAAAACGATGGCATAGCCTCCTCAAACCTACTGCACTTTGGGTAAAGAGCATGGATTAATAAAGAACTTCAAGAAATCAAGAACAGATTTATATATAAGTTATAAGTAATTAAAAACTCAATACCTCAGGAAAGCTACCATGAGGTGGCTTTTTTCTCTCCTGAATAACCTTCATAATGGAATAATTCTGGTTTTTCAGCATTCCCGGTTAGTTCTACGACACAGAAATCCACACACAGGTGCCGTTAAAGTGTTCAAGCCATCCTTGAGTTAAGCCGTAGCAATTGCTGTGTCTTGCTGTGGCTTCGGGCAGGGCTGGTTGCGCTGCCTGCTATTGAGGTTCCCTGATTTCAGTGATTTGTGTCTTTGTCGAGCCGTAGCTGCTCGGGCTGTGATTTCCTGTAGAAAATTACAGCCTAAATTACAGCAGCTGTTTCTGAGCACGAGGCTAGGATGAAATAGGGGTTTTTTGCCTGTTAAATAAAAAGCAGCGGTAATGGGGGTTTTGGAGAACTCCAGCACCTGCATTCCTGAGAGGAGGGTCTTGAAAGTAGGGTGCACTTTGCCTCAGGGATGTGTCTTCTGCCGTCCCCATCCAAACCTGCTCAGATTTGGCCGGGTTACAAGCCTGGAAGGATCGTAGCTGGCACGCACTCAGTAGAGAGACAGTGGAATTCTCTTACCCTCAATGCACCCAAAATGCAGCTTTCCAGCTGCAAGAGCAGCATGTCCAGCACCGAGGCCTGGCTTCCGATTTTGTTACACGTGCAGCACAAATGTGTATCGGTCTGCATAGCCATGGAGCACGTGCAGGAGGCTGCACGTTGTTGGGTGTGCACAGGGCTGCGCATGTGCGGACGTGAGCATGAGATCAGGCCTCTCAAATGCTGCATTAGCCTCTTGGCTGCTGGCACCAACACGGCAGGGCTGGTGGCTGTGGCAAGAAGCCCGGCAGTCCAGATCCGCATTGCTAGCTCATTTTGAGTTGGACACCCCTGTCCTAGTGGTTTGGGCACTCACCCAGGAGCTGCGAGATGTAGGGTCTATATCAGCTCCTGGCTGCGTCTCTGACTTCAAGCGCAGCCCTCGGACCACCAGGCTGGAGGGCGCACATTTGCCAGGCTCTTCTCCAGCCTGCTTGAATCGGACCCGCTCGGGGCCAGGAGGAAGCGCACAAACCGGGGGGGAGCACGGCTCGGGGAGAGAAGCACGTATTTGGGTTCTAGCTTAGACCCTTCCCCCCCCACCCGAAAGGGCAGCCACTTCTCTCCACTCGTTTCATTCAGCGCAGGCAGGAGCCACAGAGATCCACGAATGCTCCCCACTGGCACCGGCCCACGGCTGCACAGCCCCGCCTGCCTGCCCCTGCTCCCGCGCCAGGTGCTGCTGGTGCAGCAAAGCTGGGGTGGGCAGTATGCAGGCCCACGTGCAGGGAGCCCCTTCTGCCTGCAACGGCTCCCTGCCCTCTAGCGGCACCCGCAGCCGTCCGCCACCATGTCCTTGTAGGTCTTCAGGACAACGTCGTCGTGCTGGTCCAGGTAGAGCAGGGCCACGGGGCTGAGCGCGGTGGGGACGCAGCAGGCCCGTGGCACGCTGGCATTCACTGAGCTGAGCAGCGTCTGCACCGTGGCGTGGCTGGAAGAGCCCTTTGGGCGGGGGGCTGGACTCGATGATCTTCCGAGGTCCCTTCCATCCCTGATGTCTATGAAATCTATGAAATCATGTGTGCGGCCAGGGGGAAGCGGCATTCCCCGCGGCAGTAGAAGGCATGGTAGCCGCTGGGAGCCACGATCCAGTCATCCCACCCCATGTCCCTGAAGTCCACAAACGGGGGTGCCTGTGGCACCGGGCCGGGCCTTTCTTGGTCTTTGGGCTCTTCCGCTTGCTCCGGGGCCTGGGAGACCTCCTGCCTGCTCTCCCATCTCGGCCGGTGGCCTGACCTCTGCTCCGCTTGCCCCAGGCACTCAGGGGCTTGCTCCTCCGGTCGTGACTGTAGGTGACCAGCAAAGGCCGTTCCGGGGCCCACCGCCCCTCGGCCTCCCTGGGGGAGCGTCTTGCTCGGAGGTGCGGGTCCCACAGCGAGCTGCTGTTTCTGTGAACCACCTCCACCAGGAACCCGAGCTGGCGCTTCCCCACTCGGACCGCGGCCGTGACGTCGAAGCTCTGCCACCTCGGCTGGTCCTGAGCCACGACGCGGCGCTCCAGCAGCCAGTGCTGGGCCCCAGCCACCTCGCAGGGGTCCGGCGCGTGGTACAGGCTGATGCGAGAGCCTTGGGCCCCCGTCTCCTGGCGGTAGAAGCGCAGCTCCAGAGCCAGCAGTTCCTCCTCGTCGGGGAGGCCGGAGATGTTGAACAAGACGTAGGACCATCCTGCCGCTCCTCCGTCCTCAGGGCCCCACTGCTGCCCACCTGCACAAAGCACACAAGCAGCGCGGGCTGGAGGGGAGCTCGCAGCCGCAGCCGCACCTTGGGGCCGCGCGTGCGACATGGGAGGCCGCATCCGGAGCGGGTGAGTCACCCACGTGTGCCCCGGGAGAAACCCCCTCAGCAGAAGCAGAGCAAGGGGGGAGCTGCCACGGGTCCCTGGAGAGCCCAGGCAGCCCCGTGTGTCCAGAGAGCTCGCGTCCTGAGCCCATTTCCTAGCGGCAGTCGGGGCCGCAGCAGGCGAGCGCGGGCTGATCCCCAGCGCTACCCAGCGGGGCCGGCTTCCCTGGCAGGACGGCGCTGTCTCGACAACACAGCGTCGCCCCGCAGTTGGCCGATTTCGGGTCCATCCCAGCACCTGCTTGTTCCCTCCCTGGCTGCAGACCGGGCGAGCACCTGTGGTAATCAGGGAAATCGAGTTGGCAAGGACCCACCAGGTCACATCCGGTCCAGCCCTTGCTCAGGACAGGATCAGCCCTGACTCAACCATCTCAGCCACCGGTCAGTCCAGCCTGGGCCCTGCTCCATTGCTGGACCACCTCAGAGCCAGGACGTTCCTCCTCATTTCCAGCCTGTTTCCCTTGCTGCAGCTTGAGGCCATTGCTCCTAGTCCTGTCCCCTGCGACCGTCCCCATCCCCTCTCCCACGGCCCTGCAGGGATCTGAAGGCTGGGATCAAATCCCCCTTCACTCTTCTCCCCCCCAGGCTCTTTCAGCCTTTCCTTGCAAGTCCTGGTTCCCGGACCCCCTAATCGCGTGCACTGCCCTGTGCCCAACTCTTCCCAGCCTGTCCAACTCCTTCGGGACACGTGGGGCCCAGAACCAGACGCGTCTGCCCAGGGCCGAGCAGAGCAGGTCTGTCCCAGCACACAGCCCTGCACGCGGCAGACCCCGGAGGGCATTGGGAAGCCAAGCCAGGACCTCACCCCGGTGTTGGCCTTCCCTGTGCGCCCCCCCGGGAACGGGAGCCATCCACCACCAAGGGAGGGGGTTGCCCTCGAGCGGCGCTGGTGCAGGTCCAGCAGGTACTGGGGCAGAGCCCGGGCAGGCCGCAGCTCGGGCAGCCGTGTGGTCCCAGGCGTCTCCCCTGGAATGCCTGCGGGGCCCAGGCAAGGATGGGCGGTGGGACCGGCTGGACAGCCGCGCTGGCGGCACCCGGAGAAGTCGTCCCGGGACCCGGGGTGCCCTCGGTCCCCAGCAGCATGGGTGGCATCAGCAGAATCAGGAGGAGAGGCAGGCAAGCAGGCACCATCATGGAGCTGCAGGAGACAGAGATCAGCCTGGCTAGGGCGTGGGGGGGTGCACCTCCTCAGATCAGCCTGGACGGGGGCACCTCCTCGCAGTTCTCCCCGAGCCAAGGCTGCCCCCCGAGCCAGCTGCAGCAGCCGGGGCAGGGAGCAGCTGGTGAGACGCCGACCCCCTGCCAGGGGCTTCCCCCCACCCAGGCTGCTCTGCGCCGCCCCAGGGCCTGGACACGCACCGCGGTAGTGATGGGGGAGGCTGGCGTGGGCGGGCGATGGGGTCTCCTGGCTCTGCAGCTACGTCACCGTCCCTTGCCTACAAGGATAAAGCAGGGTTGATTTGCACTCGATGAGCTGGCCAAAGACTGGGTGGGCGGTAGGAAGGAAGCAGGGGAGAACACATCAGGTTTCTCCTGGGACCGAGCCTTTTATCCTGGGACCCTACAAACTCTTGTCCCACATGACGCACCGGTGAAGTGCCCAAGGTGACGCTATTTCTGAGGACAGCTGTGGTCAGTCTGACCCTGGTTGCAATGGCAGGAGCCCCGGGACTGGGACCAGGATGTGCCGGAGCCCTGGGTTTCTGCATCCGCTGCTGGTGCTAGGAACGGACAAGGCCATCACCTCTCCTTCAGCGGCAGCCCTGGTCTCTGCTCCCTCTGCCACCAGCCCCAGCTGACTCGGATCGGCCGGGCAGCGGCTCATCCCGGGTTCCCGCCACCACAGAGGGCCTGAGGCCAGCACGGGGCCCTGGAGCCTGCCTCATGCGGCAGCTTTGGCTCGTAGGATGCCCTGGTGCAACAGGACCTACCTCCCTGGCTGCACGACACTGACGGCGCTGGAGGGGAGGCCGTGCAGGGACCCCACCTCTGCCCACAGCAGGGTCCCCGGAGGGGGCAGGATGTCGCTGGAGGCGGAGGGGCCATGTGCCACTGGCTGGGCACAGAGCGAGCTCTGCCCCGGGCTGTCTCCAAGCTGCTGGGAGCAGTGGCCTGGGGACCAGGAGCTCCGGGAACCAGAGGGGAGGCGGGGGGCACGAAGGGGTGGGGGTCGGGACAGACTTCTGGGGGCAGCAGGGAGTGCAAGGGCTGGGGCAGGGCAGTGGCTGCAAGGGCTGGCTGGGCGGGCCAGCGATGGGGGCAGGCAGATGGGGTGCAGTGAGGGCTGCGCTGCCAGTCCCATGTAGTCCCCCCGAGGAGCTGGGTGGCAAGGGCAGGTGCTTACCGGCGGAGCCTGGGGCCGCAGGGCAGAGTCCCTGGCTTCCTCCGGTGATGCAGGGCAGAGCAGGCCCCTTCCCTTGCAGGAGGGAGTCTCCGTCGCTGGGTGCTGGGGGCTGCCCCCATGCCCCGAGAAGGCCCAGCCTGCCACCCCTGGCGCTGGGGACCTGCCTGCCCCGCAGCACCTCCCCGGGACACCAGCCGAAGCCCCGGAGCGTCCCGCGGCTGCAGGACGTGAGGTCAGCGCCGTGTCCTGTGCCAGAACAAACAGCTCTTGCTCTGCCCCCTCTCGCTGCCCGGCTCCTGGACCCCGCCCAGGCAGTGGGGAAACCCCAAGTCCCAGTTCCTCCTCCAGGCATGGGGATCCCGTGCTACCCCCAGGCGGGGCTCAGGCAGCCTCACCTCTGTTCCCCCCCCGGCGCAGGGTGAGAGCGGGTGCCGTCCCCTCCGCTGCCCCTTTCCAAAGGACCAGGCACTTTTGCACCATCCAGCTGCACCGCCCTGGGCCCCAGACAAATTTGGGAGCAAAGCCCCTGAGAAACCAGGAGCAGCCGGGCAGGTCTTGGGATCCAGACTCCCCAAATCCTCTGGGAAACATGGTCATGCTCCTTGGCGTCTGCTGGTAAGGACGGTCGCGGCCCCCGGGGAGGCACAGGGCCCTGGGACCCTGCTGCAGCCACAGGCAGGCG
>NW_005842578.1:821207-823639 GCF_000455745.1 Alligator sinensis
GGGGCCAGGGGCCCGGGGGCCCCGCCGCCAGCCACAGGCAGCCGGAGGCATCGGGGCTGGACCCTTCCCCCGACTGCGGGGCCATAGGGCAGCAGGGCGGACGTCCACAGGCCAGCTGCCTGCCACAGGACTCGGTCTGCTGGCACTGCCGCCGGCCATGGAGGTCAGCAAAGCCGTACGGTGCAGCACCGCACTCCTGGCCCGGCCCCACCGGGCATGACTGTCCCACGGCCTCTCCGCTCTGCTCCCCACATGCCAGGGCCCGGCCAGGCTAAAACCGCTAGCTCGCCTGCAGACGGCTGCCCCGCGGACCTCATCCCGGGGGAGCAATGAATGCCTCTGTTCTGCCTCTGGCCAGGACAACTGCCAGGCAGGTGCCCAGAGCTGACTACCAGGCCCTGCCTGCCCTCTGCTCCAGCCCCAGAAGCAGCTGGAGACAGCGGCTCTGAACAGCCCAGGCCGGGCCCTGCTCAGCTCATCTCAGCTGCACCCCAGGCCCAAAGTCTCCAGGAGGCTTGGCCGTCTGGGTTTGCCCCACAGCCCCTCTGGGCTGCCCAGGCAGCTGCCCTGGGCTGTCAAACCCACCCGGAAGACACTGGCCCCGAAGCAGTCCCTGGAGCAGGGACATCGAGGCAGGCAGCACAATGCCCTGGCGCCTGCAGTCCCTGGGCATTTCTGGGGCTGGGTCCCATCAACAGGAAGGGAGAGAGGAAGCTGGGGAAGAGGCTGCCGGCCTGTCTGGGGCTGCAGAGACCATGGCCCAGGGCTGTTTTCCTTGATAAGGAGCTGTCAGCATTGAGGCCCCTGCAGTCTCAGCCACTCCATCCAGCACCGGTCCCTGCCCCCACCAGGCGTGGTGGAAAGTCCCCTCCGTGCTTATCTGGGATGGGTTTGTTTGTCTGGCTGCTGCAAGCCCGTTTTCCCTGCAGGACGGAGCCTGCTGGAGCAGAGCTGGGAGAGCGGGGTTCTCTCTCAGGAAGCTGCCTGCAGGCAGCGCACGCCCGTCCGGCCCCGCTCTGGCTGCGACCGAGGCGAGACAATCCTTTGGGACCGGGAGCCCTGGCACCAAGCCTGCTTCCGCCCCGCGCGGCCTGCAGCCAGGACACGCACGCTCAGACGCAGCTCCCCCAGCCCGAGTGCAGGGCTGCCCCGAGCCCTTATCGCCCTGGCTGGAAGCAGGGCCATCAGCCAAGCCAGAGAGGGGCCGGCGCGGTCCACAGGGTGGACAGCACGCGGCAGGACCGAGCGCAGCGGTGAGCTGTAAACAGGGCTGGGAGGAAGCTGGTCACCATCGCTGCTCTCAGGAACGTGCCGGCTTGCTCCCAACGCAGGCCTCCCCGCACGCTGGGCCAGGGCCAGGGCCAGGGCCAGGGCCAGGGCCAGCGTCTCCCCCGAGGCGTGCTGGGCTGGCAGGTGGGACAGGGCCGGAGGGGACGGAGACGCTGGGTCACGGGCAGCCCTAGGACTTTGCAGAGGACACGGTGCATCGTCACGATTGCTCCCGTCAAGTTACAAAGAAAGTGGCTGTACTGACAAGCTGGTAGCCAAGGGCTGCGTTATTCATAGCCTCTGCGAGCCGCGGGGCTGGGGGGAGCTCCGGAGGCACGTCTAGTCCACCCGGCCCGAGGCGGGATCGGCCCCGTCCGAACCAGCCCAGACAAACCATCGTCTGAACTCTGCGTACGACCGTCAACCCCGACACAGCGCAGACATCGCCCTGGGAAAGCAGGGGACCAGGCCGTCGATGTCCTGCTTCTGTGAAGTGTTGTCAGCACGCGCTGCAGGGACGCCAGGCCGAGGCCGTGCCCCGCGGCAAAACCCCCCAGCACGACCAGAGAGCAGGGGGGAAACCCCTCCCTGCCCAGTGCAGCGCGGGGCTGGGCCCGGGCCTGAGCAGAGGGGCGAGACCCTCCGGCCGGCACCCTGCAGGGTGGTGCCAGGAGCACTGGCGCAGCCCAGCCCCTGCCCCCGCCCGGGCTGCACCAGCACCAGCGCCTCGCGGGGCTTAACCCCCCCTGGCACCTGGAGCGGGGGGGGGGGGGGGGGAACCATTCTGCTCGGGACATCCCCGTGAGGGCATCGCATCGCATCGCTGCGCCCGACCTAGCCCGCATCAACCCCGACCGGGCGGAAGGGGTGGCACAGAAGGAGGAGATGGAAAGCTGCAGTTTCGGCAGTTAAAGGCCCCCGTGGCCTGTGGGACGAGAGAGAGAGAGGCTGCTGGCCCCAGCGAGGGGCTCAGCGCCGCTTCCTCCCCGGGCAGCGAGCCGGGGGGTGGCACAGAAGGAGGAGATGGAAAGCTGCAGTTTCGGCAGTTAAAGGCCCCCGTGGCCTGTGGGACGAGAGAGAGAGAGGCTGCTGGCCCCAGCGAGGGGCTCAGCGCCGCTTCCTCCCCGGGCAGCGAGCCGGGCGCGGAGTCCGGGTTAGGGGCG
>NW_005842578.1:824094-830315 GCF_000455745.1 Alligator sinensis
TCGCGGGCAGGCGGGGCGGGGGGGGGGCAGCTGCCCCTGCCCCGGACACGCGTGGGAGGACAGCAGTGCTGCTGCCCCCTGGCCTGGCAAGACTGAGTCAATAAAATGGAAGTCCTCGCTCTGCCGCCGCCGCGTGTGCCCCGTGTGTGCCCCTGCCCCCGCCCAGGTGGAGCGGCTGGCCCCCGTCCCCAGGCAGCACGTGAGCGGGTTACGGTGCCGGGACGGCCTCGTGCTGGCAGGAGAGTGGGATTAACGAGCTGAGGTTGCCTTGGACAGAGGTTGCCCCAACCAGACCGGCCCCTGTGCAGCCAGCTGTGGCTCATGGGCTGCTGGGGGCTTGTCCCAGCTGGGGTTTCTCTTCCTCGGGGCAGGGGACACCAGTGAGTTCCCTGGTGCTGGCTCCCAGGAGATGCTGCCCACTTGGTCTGTGTGAGGGCCTCGGGCCTGGGCCTGATCCTGATGCTGTGCCCAGCCCTGTGCACCCCAGAACGCAGGGCTGGCCTAGAGCTGCAGGCTCCTGCCCCCCTTGGAACAAGGGCTCCTCCCACATGGTTGAACCAGCATTGATAACCATGTCGCTGTTGGGGCAGGGTCTGTCTCGCCCCTGCCGTTGCACCCAGTGAGCTGCTCTGTGTTCAGGGAAGCCTGGGCGGTGGGGGCCAGACCCCTCTGGTCACAGCAATCCTGCTTTCACCCTGCAGCACTTCCGCAGGAGCAGGAGCTGGCGGGTTTGGCGCTGGCAAACTGCTGCCCGCATCCCACTGGCTCCCTCAGTCCCCCCCCACCTGCCCTTCCTCAGCCCTATGCCTGGCAGCTGCTGCCTCCTCCCTGCTGCTGCATGGAGCTTCCTCCTCTGGCCCCAGCTCAGCCCCCAGTTGCCTTTGCTCATTATTAAACAGTCCCTTGCAGTCCTCTTCACCCTACAGGCCACAGACTTATCTCCACAGCTCTTAGCCCCAAGTACACAGTAGAAGGGATCAGCTTCCTTGCACCCCAGGTTGGTCCTTGCTTGTGTTTTATGGTTGCTTTCACATCTCTTGTCAGCTGTCCCAGGACTACACCTCACTTCTGCCGGCACCAGACACATTTTCTCTCTTCTTGTTATTTCTGCCCCCTTTCCCAGAGAGGCACATGCGGTTCCTGGGCCTGTGTGCTGCACACCCCCAGGCACCAGCCAGCCATAATCCCTCCCACCTGAGGAGCAAAGCGGCTCCAAGGAGGTCTGACCCTGGCCCTGCAGGTGCACAGCCCTTCCTGGAGGAACCTGGGGCTTGGGCATGCAGACAAGGTAGGTAACAGCACCCCTAGGACCCCCCAGCTCCCTAGGGCAGTCCAGCCATGTGCCCCCCCACCCCTCTGGGTCCCTGGAGAAACAGGCCAGACTCACACCACATTTCTACTTCCTCCCATTTATTCTGTACTTCACAGCACAGCCTAGGCCTCTCCCTCTTCTCCCAGCCAGACACAGAGCACAGGAGAGCCAGGCTAGGGCCAAGGCCTGCGCTGCCCTTTCGGGTCACCCTGGACCACTGGTACTGTGCTGTGGGGGGAAGAGGGGAAGGGGCCAGGACCAGCACATCTGGGGCCTAAGCAAGGTCCAGAGTGGAGTGAATAGGCTCCGCACCCCTCAGCTGGAGCTCAGCGGGCACCAGGAGCAAGGCACCCAGTTACAGGCTACCATCCAGTCCAGGGGCCTGCATTGACCTGGACAGAGACACGGGGCCAACAAGGCCAACGGCCTGAGGCTGAGAGCACAGACCAGGAAGCCTAGACTCTCACAGCGGCTCTACATCGCAGGGCCCAAAAGGTACCAAGGTGCAGCCAGGCCTGTGCAGAGGAAGGTACGACCTGGAGGGCAGCCAGGCTCTCACTGCCTGGAACAAGTGCAGGGCACAGCAAGGTGGAGGAAAGGCAGAACAGGCCTTGCCCCTGGGGCTGGGTAGCTCAGCTGGGGCACATGGCCCTTGTCTTTCGGGAGCTGCTTGCTTCTAGTCCCATGGAATACCACAAGGTAGAAGCAAAGATCCTCTCGCCCACACCTGGAGGTCAAGGAGCTGCGGCTGCTGCCCACACAGGCTCAGGCTGCTCGTGGAACAGAGGGTTCTGCTTCATTGAGGAATGGCATCTAGGAAGCAGGATGGTGACGCAGAGCTCCACCCAGCAGGGCTGATGCTAGTGGCGGTAGTGCGGACTGCGGGAACGGGACCGGGACCGGGACCGGGACCGAGACCGGGACCGCCTGTGGAGGAGGAAGAAGGGGAGGTTGGTGCAGCAGAAGACGGGCATAAGCCAGGGGTCAGGCTGTGCAAGGAACATAGAGGAACCCGAGAGGCCATGCACCCCCGTAGGGCTTCCTGCGATGCATCCCATGGATGCAAAGCTGTTCCACCCCCCGTCCCAGCTTTAGCCAGCAGTGGGGAGTGAGCAGGAGCCGGGGGTGGGGGGAGGTCTGGCCTATGCCACCAGCTCCCAGCACCAGAGTGGGGCAGAGCTCCGTGGGAGAAGATGCCTGGACCACTGCTGCATCCCAGGCCCAGCAAGGAGCAGCCCCTACCCCCCTAGGCCTGGCGCTGCCCAGGGGAAAGGAGGGGGCTAAAGACTGAACGTACCTCCTGGAGGAGCTGTATTCCCGACCTGCAAGGCAAAGAGCAAGGGTTATGAGGCAGACTGGGGGCCGGATGGAAGCCGATGAGGCAGCAGGCACTGCAGGGCAGCTGTGTTGGAGGCTCCAAAGGCACCAGCTGGGCCCTTGAGGGCTGTGGCCAGGGCTGGGTCTGGCCTGCAGAGTAGGAGCTGCACCTTGGCCAAACTGCTAAGTGCAACACCCTCCCGGGAGTGCTGCAGCCATGCAGGAGGGGACAGGCAGGGCCCAGGGGAGATGCCGCAACATCCCTGCACGGCCCAGACCAGGGACAAGGGACCAAGCCAAGTCCCCCCCGGTACTCACTGTATCGCGGTGAGGGGGAGCGGCTCTGCCGGCTGTACTGCCTCTCCCATTCCTCCCGCTCCTTCTCCCGCCGCTCCCTCTCCCTGTGGGGAAACAGTTCGCATCAGGTGGGTGCCTATGCAGCCCCCACCCCATAAGGTCCCCAGGAAAGGAAGGGATGAGTTACTTCATCCGTATCTTCCGTGCCATGGCACGCAGCTCGTCCTCTCGCTCCTGAAAAAAAGACCCATGCACCAGTCAGGCCTCAGCCTTTGCCTGCCTACAGGGACAGCCCCTTCCCCACCCTCCCCAGGCACAGACCTCTTGCTCCCCACACTCCAGGCAGTCTGGAGCCCGCCCCCCCGCTTCCCCAGAGCTTTGCAGCCTGGAGTCTGTGGCAGTCAGCTTCATCTGCGGCAAAATGGATCCGGATCAAGCCTCAGAAGCCTCCTGCCCAGGCAGGACACAGCCCACAGTGCACAGCAGCACCATCAAAGGGTGCCAAGAAGGGGTGAGACAGTCCAAACTCAGCGCATGCTCCTGAGCTCTTCTTCCCCACCCTACCCCAGAGCAGCAACCTAGTGACTGGGCAGCAGGCCCCACAGAGGCCAATGGCTCCCTGGGGGTGCTCCACAGCTTGGGCAGGCACTGGTCCGTACCTGCCTTTCGTGCTCCTGCTGTAGCATCTTCTCCTGTGCTGCCTTCTTGTCAGCTTTAACTAGAGTGAGGAGAGAGCGAGAGCAGGGGTGAGGCAGGTTCAGTGGGGCAGATGAGGGAGGGGGGTGACGGGAGGACGATTACTCTGCTTACACTGCCTGTTAAGCGCCTTCTGCATACGGAGTTTCAGCTTCTCCTGTGGGGTTAGCTTGGGCTGCAAGGAAGCAAACGCGGAGGCCTTTAGGGCTAGGCTGGGCAGCACACACCAGACTCACCCGGCTGGGCGGTGCCCAGGACTCCCTTGGCAGCATCCCACACACCCAGCAGCCTCCTTGCTCTGGGGAACTTGCCCTTGCTCCCACCGGGGGGGGACAGGGGGGATGGAGCCTGCCCTGCTGGAGTGCCATCAGCCCCCAGGAGGACGGGCCCAGCTCTCCGTCTCCCTGAACCCTGGGGCTCCAAGTCCGGGTCATTCCAGACACTGTCCATCCAGGCCGGGAGTCACTTTGTGGGATGGGGCCAGCCCTGCCTGCCCAGGGGGCCAGGTTGTGAGCTGCATGGGCCCTGCCCTGCTTCCTGCACTCAGCCACAGCCGCGGGGTTGAGCGGGCACAGCCTGTGCAGAGCTGGGGCTCAGGTGGTGGCCAAACTGGACGGAGCAGAGCTCAGTCCGCGCCCCTGGAGTCTCCCACCCATGCATGCTGGCAAGCAGAGAAGGGCTGAGGGAACCCAGGGAGGGCGCAAAGGAGATCCCGGCTGCCTGTGCTGGGCACTGTGCTCTGCTGCACCACTACAGCTTCAGCCCCTCCTTGAGTGCTGCGGCCTGGCCTGCTCTGCTTGCCCAGCTACCAGTGGGGGGTGAAGTCTGCAAGGGGAGAACAGCCTGTGCCTGGCAGAGCCTGGCACAGGCGGCACGTGGCCAACAGCTGCTGTGTGCGGCAGTTCAGCCTCTGGCCCCAGCCCCGTGCCCACTCTGCACTTCTCCCACCACTCAGACTCAGCATAGCCCAGCAGGGACACCAATCCAGATCCTCCCTCATGAAGGACAGGGATTTGGCCCCTGGGAAAGAAGGAGCAGAAGTGGGAAGACGCAGGGGTGGGAACTGATATTCCAGGGTGCAAAGGAGCCCAGCCCTTCAAGCAATGCATTGAGCTCCTAGAGCATTTGGGAAGAACCTCTGCCCCCCACTGGACATTACCAAGCCTGGGCCCCGAGCCTGACAAAGCCCAGCCTCCCCACCCGTTGGAAAGGATGGCCCCAGGACCACCTCAGTGTAGCCTGTATCTATGGCTGGTGGGGAGTCCCTGCCAGCTGGGGCTGAGCCATTCGTGGCACAGCCCTCGTGCTCCAGGGGACCTGCCATCTGCCAGGGCCTTGAAATGCCCCCGCAGGAACAGGGCTCCCGGCAGCCAGCAAGGCTGGTCTTGAGCCTGGCTGCTCTCTGCGATGGAGCCTAGCAGGCAGCTGAGCCCTGGCCCCATCTCACCCCCTTGGCAACTCGGGGGCCTGGGAGAAGCAGTGGGAGCCTGGGAGACGGGGCCTGGGAGAAGCAGTGCCCGGGGGCGCTCAGCTCCACATTCCCCTTAACCTGCGCCCCAGAGGCTGCAGGTCCCCAAGCAGGGCAGCTCCACCACCAGGGAGCAGCTGGTGGGTGGAGGCCGAGGTGTCAGACACAGACAGAGAGAACGACTGGGCTGGTTCTCGGGCTAGGCAGACCCCTCCCAGCCCCGTGCAGCTGAGCCCTGCAGACAGTTCTACAGGTGCCCCCAAAGGAAGCCCCCACCCCAGCGGCTCCTCAGAGCTGGGAGGAGGGGGGGGGCCTATCTCCAGGCTCCTGCCTCCCCTCAGCAGTCACCCGACAGCCCAGCCCGGGACCGTCCCTGCCGGCCACCAGCACGGCCTGCTCCAAGCAGCCCCGCCACTACCCGGGCTCAACCCCCAGGTGCTGGAGCAGAGCCTGTGGCTCTGCGATTCTCCAGCCCGGGGCCGCCCGCTGGGCCACGCCCTGCACCTCCTCGCTCCCCGCATCTGTTCGGCAGTGATGTGAGTTAAACAGGTGAGATTAAATTCTTACTGACTTTGGCAGCTCCTGTCTCTTTACCGGCAGCAGCGTCGGCCCTGGAGGGGAACAAGGAGCTTGATCAGCAGTCATGGCACAGGTATGACAGATCACCACCCCCCTCCCCCGCCAGGGCCTTGCAGCCTCCCCCGCCCCACTTACTTTTTCAGCTTCTCCCCCACGGCCGGCGACGCTGCAGGCCGCAGCGGTTTCTCTCGTGGTGGAGACACCGACTTGCTGCGACTGCGCGAGTCACTGGGACTATGGCTGCTGCGGCTGCTGCTCCAGTGCCTGCCCATCCGGCTGCCCCGGCGATAGCGCTCCCCGGACCGGGAATGGCTCCTGTGGGCACGAGGGGTTCAGCCTTGCAGGATTCAGCTCCTGCCCCATCCGGGTGGGGACAGGCAGTGCCATGCAACCTGGCATCCTCCCCAAGCCCAGGGCAGTGCCATAGTTTTGCTTCCCCTGCCTTGGTGGAGGGGGCCTTGCTGCAAGCTGCACCGTTGCCCCATGGTGCTACCTGGACCGACGCCGGGAGCTGTAGCGGCGGGGGGGCGCCGGGGGGGGGGAGGGGGGGGG
>NW_005842578.1:830346-839190 GCF_000455745.1 Alligator sinensis
GTAGTGGCCCCCACGGCGTGAGCGGGAGCTGGAGCGCGAACTGGAGGAGGAGGTCGAGGATGGAGAGGACGAGGATGAGGATGAGCGCCTCCTGTAGGGGACAGAACACAGTGCGGGGTCAGCTCAGGCAGGTGGGTGAGCCAGGGTCCTGCATGCAGCGCACAGCAGGGGCCAGAGACTTGAACCAGCCTGGAAGGAGAAGGGAGTTAGCAAACATGTGGCACCAGTCACCCAGAGCCCTGTCTTGTCCTGTCCTGTCCACCTCCAGCTGGGAAGTGTACTCTGCGCCAGCCCTGCCTGCAGGCTCTTTGGGACTAGAAATCATGTCCGGCTGAACCACGGCCCCAAGGATGCAGCACAGCTCCCCCCCACACCCACTCCCTGTGCTCAGAGCCATGAGGATCAGGCTGCAGGGGCTTGGATTCTCTTGGGGAGCAGGTGACACCACACCTCAGTCCCACGCACTGCTCCATGCACCCCCGAGAGACCTCCCCACCCAGTTCACTTGCAAACCATACAGGGAAGGCTAGAGACTGCCACTGCTCCCTGCCCTATTGGAAGGAAGCAGGCCTTGGGCCTCTGGCTGGCTAGAAGAGGATGTGGGTCTGGCTCCAGCCACATCCAGCTCCAACAGGGAAGCATCAAGTTCAAGATCACAGCCCGCACAAGGGAAGACCCAGGGAGAGCAAGGCTGGGTGGCCTCTCAGGGTCTGCACTTTACCCCCACCCAGCGTCAGGCCTGCAGGACCTCCACCGAGGACCAGGGCTGTCACCTCCCCGTGCTGTGGCCCTGGGCCACAGGCATGCACAGGATGAGGGGCGCTGAGAAAGGACTCTTGGCCCCAGTTGCCCTGCAGCAGACAGGGCATCAGGTAGGGGGGCAAGAGCTCCTGGCTCCTCCCTCAGGGCTGGGTGGAGAGGGGAAGGGCAGGGAGTGCAGGGCTGGAGGGAAGAGGGACAAGTGGAGGAGAGGGTCCCTTTCCAGCTGCCGGATCCCATGTGGCCTGAGAGCTCACCCTCCCAATGGGGCACAGCCCCTCTTTGCAGCTCCAGGACAGGCTGCTTCCCTGCTCCCCGCAATGTCCAATCTAGGACTGGGCCCAGCTTTCCAAGGGCCTCAGCCTCTTGCTTTGCTCAGGATCCTGGAGAGCCCTGGACTGGGCCCCCAGCACAGGCCTGGCCAGGCTGTGGCAGAGCAGACAGCAAAAGGGCAGCTGGAAAGGACTGGATGCCGAGAGCTCCCTGGGCCAGTGCCTGAGGGGGCAGGTGGCCTCGGCGATGGGCTGCGGCCTCGCTGGGTCTCAGTTAAGGTTGGGGGAAGCACACTGGGCGGGCGAGTTACCGACCGGGAGGAGGCGCTATGACCTGCCGCAGCGCCACCCGGCTGCGCTTGGCTGGCACGCTGTCTGCCGGGGGGGGCTGCCTTCCCGGGGGCACCACCGGCCTGTGCAGACGCCGCCTCCTCGTCGCTGCCCCCAAAGCTGGTGATGAACGTGATCTTCTCCTCCTGGCCCAGGGAGGGTGAGCGGGACCGGGAGCGGGACTCCGAGCTGGATTCTGAGGGTGACCTACAGGGAAAGGGAGGAGCGAGGGTCTATTCACTGTGGGGGTGGAACTCCGAGATGCCCCTGACTGACTGTACGTGTGCAGACCTAGCTGGGCCCTGCCTAGGCTGCACCCCAAGAGAACCCCAGTGAGCCCCCTTGGACCTGCCCTGCACCCTCCTGCCTGGGGTGCAAGAAATCACTCCTGCCACCCACCACCACTCACCGCTTGTAGGGGTCATAGGTGGGGCTGTCCCTCCGTGCGTAGCTGCAAAGAGAAAGCACATCAGGGAACCTGTGGTGCAGCATCAGGCTGGAGGCCTCCCCTCAGAGGGAGGCTAAGTGGGGCAGCACGTTGCTACCCTCCCTCTCCGTGGGAAAGTCCTCTCCCCTCGGCTTCCACATACACAGACCTGAACCCTCAGAGCCCCTGCCTGAGTGTCGGCCTCCTGGCCGAAGAATAAAGAGCAGGACTAAGAGAACAGCAAGGTACCAGGCTCCCAGACAAGACCAGAGGAAAAGGGGGAGCATCTCTGGGGCTCAGAGCAGACTTTGCCCTGAGGGGACCCCTTTACCGCACCTCACATGCACTGGAAAAGATGAACGTGAAGGAGCAGAAGCTTTGAAAGCAAATGCGGCACCTACCTGTAAAACAGGCCCCGGCTCAGCTGAGCCCTTGGCCACGGGATGCTTCCAGGGGCACAGAGCACAGCCCTGTCCAGGCCCGTGGCCAGCCTGCCCTGGCAGGACACGTGGCCTGAGCCAGTGGCGTGAAGTAACTGTTTGCAGAGCAAGGAGGCCCCTGGCTTGGGGTATGGAGGAGGCTGCCCCAGGCAGTGCCAGGCCATGACTGCTCTCCAACAAGCCCGGGACTGTTGCTAGGAGAGCATTTCACCTTCACAGCCTCACCTGGGAGGGCTGATCTTCCTTCCCTTTAACCGCTTCTCCCGGAACTCCCTCCTCTGGCGGCGAGAGCGACGGCCCTGGAAGGGAATGGCCCAGAGCTGAGCTGCCGGAAGAGAAAGGCTGCCAAGCCCTGTGCTCAGCCAGCAGGCAGAAGTCCATCTGCTCCAGCTCAGCACAGGCAGGCTATGGGTGGGGGGTGGGCCTGATTACTCCAGCCAGGTCTGCCCAAGCCCCCTTTCCACCGCACTGCTTGCACTCCTGAAGTGGAACCCCTGAGAGCTCCGGGGCTCTGCAGATGACAGCATCTCTGGGCACGGGACACGCAGGGCTGGGGCTGTGGCCCACCTGAGACACCCCCAGGGCTTCCATACCGAGTACATAGCCTTCTCCTCCTCCAGGGCCTTGGCGTGTTTGATGGCTTCTGCCTCCTCCTTGTCCTTGCGCAGCATCCTGCCAGGAATGGAGAGATGCTGAACAGGGCCAGTGACTGCAGAGCCTCCCCTGAACAGTCCCAGCTGGGCTGGCTGATTCCTTCTGACCCAGGTCTGGAAAGCAAATGCCTCCAACTCCCTGGCCCTGGCCACTGTCTTCAAGCACCTGGCTTCTCAACAGGAGAATCGTGCTCTTGCTGGATCTCCCACCAGGGTCAAGCACTGGGTGCTGGCAGGACAAATGGTGCTCCAACCCAGCACAGCCCCTACAGCAGCAGTGGGGTCTTGGCTGCACTCCAAAGAGCTGGGGTAACACCAACCTCTCCGTGCCAGGAGGGCCATGCGCTGCCGCCCCCCCCCAAGCTAGCACTTCCCATGGGAGGGGCACCTGCTAACCCAGCAGGGCTGGCCACAGTGGCACCATCCTCCCACCAACCCCAGCCTATCCAGCCCTGCACATCTGAACTCCCACAAGGCAGCAGTGACTTTACACCAGCCAGCACTACTGGGGCCCAAGGAGCTGCCAACCTCCCTTCCCACTGGCCCTACCTGACGAAGTCCCCCTCGGCCATGCCGTACGTGGTTGCCTGCTTGTTCAGGTCAGCCACCTGCTCTTGATTCAACTCGTCCACATCCACTTCCACATCTGCAAGCAGAGCACGGGGTCAGCACACGGTCGCAGGCCACACAAGAGGGCTGCCAGGCCATGCCATGCCAAGGGCAAAGGCATGTTGCCTGAAAGCTGCTGGCCATACAGCAGGGGTTCGTCTCTGGCACCGAGGAGGTGACATGACACATAGGACCCAGGAGCACAGCTGAGCCCCCTTCCCTGAAACAGAGCAGCTTCAGCCACCAGGGCTGGGTGGAGCAACTGCAATGGGGCCCATGACTACTCCACTCCAGGGAAAGACGACGCGTCACAGGCAGAACTGAGACCCCCCCACAAACCCCAATTAAAAGAGTAGGCCAGAGGCTCCCAGGGCAGGCATATAGAGGCAGCATCCTGCAAGACAGCACTCCCCCAGGCCTCCTCGCATGCAACACAGGTGTCAGGAGTGACAGGAGCCAGGCCCAGCAGCTGGATGCCCACAGGCACAGGGGAAGTCTCCCCTGGCTAAGTAGAACCCCAGGTAGGGCTGTCGAGCCGCACCAATGTCGGGGATGACCTCGTCTTCGTCCGTGTTGCTGTCCTCCTCCGAGTCCTCCTCATCCCCCCGCTTCTCCAAGGAGTTCTCTAGCTCGGCCACTGTGCTGTCCTCGTACGTGTAGCCAATAGAGGCCTTCTTCTCTGCCAGCCTGCAGAGACGCTGCCTGTTACCACGCGGTGCTGGGGCACAGCCAGCTGGTGCCAGGCACCCCTTTAGCTGCTCTGTGCTTGCCATGATTGGGCAGCTGGAGGCTGGGCCTACCCCTGTCCTCCAAGAGCTGGCGATGAACCCCTGTGTCACCACTGCCAATCAGCAGAGAACTGTTCCAGAAGAACAGTCACCTCCTCCTCCCCCTCCAGCCTCAGCACAGACCTACTGTCCCTACCCATGTCCATGCTAGGACAGACCACCACAGCCACAGGGAAGCCCAGGGCTGGCCTGTCATGGCATTTTCCTTCCCTTCTCCTCCCCTTGGTGAATCCCCATCCTGCAGGGCAGAGATTTCTCTCACTCAAGCCCAACAAGGGCTTCCACGAGCTGCTGGTGCTCGAGCAAGCACAGCTGTCACAGCCATAGGAGCGTCCCAGGGCACAGAAAAAGTCTTGGTCTTTATGGAGGAAGCCAGGACACATCCTGCCTGGCCAGTAAGGGGATGGACCGCTCAATGGCACTGCTCCCTGGGGAAATTGCTTCCCCCTGAAGCAATAGATGCATTTCCAGCCCCACGGAGCAGAAGCCTGACTGAGGTGGCCACGCATGACCTGAGGGGCTCCCTTGGGGAACCCTGCGACAGAGCAGCCCAGCATCGCGCCCAGGGCCTCCTCTGCCCCCAGCCCACACTCACTTCTTCTTCTCGTCTTCATTGGGCTTCTGGAGTCCGCCGTAGAGTTCATCGATGTAGATCTGGTACAAGCACTGCTCCTCTGAGACTGAAGCACACACAGACAAGCACAAAAGTTACAGCCTGGCAGCCATGTGAGGGCCAGGGAAGGCCTGCAGGCTGCAGCAGAGCTGGCCAGCAGGGAACAAGGGAGTCCTATAGAGGCAGCCCAGGGAGAGGCAGCTGAACGCTGCTGTCCCCAGCTGGCACAGGAAACATATGCTCATCCCCTCAGCTGCCATCCAGCACAACTCTCCCCATCCCAGTCAAGGCCTGGAGCCGGGTGGGCCACAGGGACACCCACCCCTTCCCCATAGAGGGTCCAGGGCTCCATCAGGAACCTCACCCCACTGCCACGAGCTGCTGCTCTCCCTTGGGCTCAGAGACCTCCCCACCCCCCCCACTTACTGCCAGCAAAGTCGTTCTGCACCAGGCCACGGTAGCGTTCGTAGTTACATTTCCTCTCATCTGACTCCTGCTCGGGGGAGCTGGGGAGAGAACATGCATGCTGGCACCAGGGGCCCCTAGCTGCACACAGGCTACTTCTGCAGCCACCAGCCCATCCCCAGAGTGAGTCTGATGTCTGAGGCACTCTCGGACGCTGGACCAGAAAGCAACAGTGGTGCTATCCATAGACTTGGTCACTCAAGCACCTGTGGGCTGTCCCAGGCAGCTGTTACTGGAGCCTACTGGAAACTCCCAGGCATGGGGCCAGGTGACCCTCAAGGGTCCTTCCAACTCACTGACTCCATGATTGTCTCCCAACAAGACTGAAGCTGTTGAAACCATCCCCTCACATACCCTGCCCCACCCTGCACTGTTTAACATCTTCATCAGCGACTTGGACGAGGGGGTGGAAAGCACACTGTTCAAGTCTGCTGATGACACTAAGATGTGGGGCGAGATGGACACACTTGAAGGGAGAGAGAGGCTGCAAATAGATTTAGACAGACTACAAAAGTGGGCAGATGAGAATAGGATGGGGTTCAACATAGATAAATGCAGGGTGTTGCACCTTGGGAGAAGGAATCCACAGCATACATACAGGCTGGGGAGTTCCCTTCTTGAAAGCACAGAAGCAGAAAGGGATCTCGGAGTCATTATTGACTCCAAGATGAACATGAGCCACCAATGCCAGACCGCAGCCAGCAAGGCCAGCCATACCTTGTCATGCATCCAAAGATGCATCTCAAGCCGGTCCAGAGGGGTGATCCTCCCCCTCTATGCAACTTTGGTCAGGCCGCAGTTGGAGTACTGCGTCCAGTACTGGGCACCGCACTTCAAAAGGGATGTGGCCAGCCTGGAGAGGATTCAGAGGAGGCCACCCGCTTGGGGAGAGGGCAGCAGGACCGGCCCTACAAGGAGAGACTGAGGGACCTGAACCTGTTCAGCCTCAGCAAGAGGAGGCTGAGGGGGGACCTGGTGGCTGCCTACAAACTCATCACAGATCAAAAGCAAATGGGCAGAGCCCTTTTCTCCCCAGCACCACCTGGGGTGACGAGGAACAATGGTAATAAGCTGATGAAGAATAGGTTTAGGTTAGATATCAGAAGGCAATATTTTATAGTTAGGGTGGCCAAAATCTGGAACCAACTTCCCAGGGAAGTGGTCCTCGCCCCTACCTTGGGAAAATTCAAGAGAAGGTTGGACGATCACTTGTCTGGGGTCTTGTGAACCCAGCATTCATTCCTGCCTGTGGCAGGGGGTCAGGCTTGATGATCTGTTCAGGTCCCTCCTGACCCTAGCAACTATGAAACCCCACCAGGCCTGAGGCATCACTGGGGCCCTGCCGGCTGGGTTGGACCTCTTCAGGATGCTGGGGGGCAGGTTCAGCTCCTGTTTGGCTCGAAAACGCTCAACACTGTGACTGGGGGCCCTGGCTGGTGGAATTCCCTTATTAAAGCCTGTCGTGCTCAACCTCCAGCCCATGGGCCAGATCCTGCCCCCAGGGCTGTGTTGCCCTGTGCACAGTGCTCCCTACAGATTTGGAGACTGAGGCAGGGAAGCAGCGGCAGCATTAATTAATGCTCCTCTGTTGCCTAATTTCTGGAGCCTTGCAGGTGATGTTGGCAGTTCACAGTGAGGCTGGCACCTGGGGCCACTGCATGGAACAGCCCCCACTTCTCATCCAGCCTGGGCGCAAAGGGGCTGGAAGTTTAACCCCCATTGATTAAAGCAGTTTCTAGTCCCCTGTTGGTTTGGTACAGCTGGGAGGACGTCCACGGGAGGAAGAACAGCGGGCAAAGAGAAAGATGACTGGCCCCTTACCAAGCAAGCGCACCTTGCAGACCGACCCATCAGCCCAGCTCTGCCACGGGGCTGGGGAAAGTGGGGGGACGACAACTGCACAGGGCGTGGGGAGAGGGGCAGCACGGAGCTGGCAGCAATTATGCTGCAGTGCCCCCAATGCCCAACCCCTTGTGCCAGATTTAGAGCAGCTGCTCCAAGAGAAGGAAACCCCGTGAGCACAAGGAAGCCTCCTCTGTACAGTCGGCTTCTGCGGACTTTGCACAAGGGTGGCTCTAAGGGCTCCAGAACCAGGGGAGCAGAGAACCTCAGTCCCCTCACCCTGCAGGAGCACAACTCCCTGTGTGCCAAGGCACCGTGTCTGGGAAAGCCCCAAGATGCCCGGGGGCCCTGTGGGGAGAACGTACCAGGGGACTCCTGCACAGTCCAAGTCAGGTTGGAGGAGGGGCAGGGGGAAATTCACGGGACTGCAAAGATCTCTACCCAACTGCATACCACAAGCACATGTGGGAGGGGGCAGCCAGGCCACCTAGACCCCAAGCAAGTCTCTGCTGTAAGAGCTCTTAGGAATTCTTCTCTCCCACAACCCAGCGATTGCCCTGAGGGAGCTAGCCGCACCCCGCAGGGGCACGAAGAACAGGGAACTCTGAAGCCCCGTTGCCTCACGCAGGTGGTCACGCAGCCACTGGTCCCCACCGGCTGGGGGGACGGGTGAGGAGGGGGCTTACATTGGGTTCATCAGCGGCGGGGTGTACATGGGGATATAATCCAGGTGAGCACGCACGTCAAATCGGTCGATCATGTTGTTTGTGTCCCCCTGCCAAGGCATCCTGCAGGGAGAGAGAGAGAGCCGGGGCAGTTAGGAGCTACAGCACGAAAAAGGGGCTAGGACACTACTTCTGCAGCTCCAGGGAGACCAGTGGCGCTCCCAGTCCTTGGGCACCTGGGAGGAGGTTTCGGGAGCTGCCCCTGGGGCACAGCACACAACAGGGCCCCACGTGGTCCTTGCCAGGGTCCACAGATCGGCTCCTCCTGGCCGGAGCCTCGCCCTTCCTCCTCGCACAACAAGCCTCCAGAACACGTGGGCTCTCTCCCAGCGGGGAGATGAGACGTGGACTGGTTTTGAAGGGCTGTGGGAGAAGCCTGCAGCACGTGGGGCCCCCGCTCCTCACGCAGGGAATGGCCCAGATTTGATTCTATTTTTAAACTAAGCTGCGAGGAGGGAACGCGTCCCCTGTACCAGCTGGCCCCTGTGCGCTGTTTCGAGCAGCAAAACACCACGAAGGGAAAGGAGCTAGAGCCAGGCAGCTGCACGAGGGAAGGCAGGGGGTGAGGGGGGGCCGCTGGACATGCTCTCCTTCCGGGGGGAAAACCCGGGCAGCGCGGGCTCCAAGTCAGCTCCCCCCGGCGCGGGACCCGCCAGCGCTGCGCCGGCCACACGGCAAAGCTACTCACATGTTGACAGGACTCTCCGCTGCCAAAGCCACCGCAGAATCCAAGTGCACCTTGCAGGCCCGGCCGTGAACCTGCAGGAACTGCGCCGGGTCCTTTTTCTGCAAAAGACACGCGGGCGTCACTCGTCCTGCCCGGGGGCGCCTCACCGCGCGGGCTGCAGAGCCCCGCAACGCTGAGGCGTGTCGCCGCGCCGCTGCGCGCCCTCGGACCAGCACGGGGCTGCTCCAGGCGCG
>NW_005842578.1:839950-840300 GCF_000455745.1 Alligator sinensis
GTTGCCCCCTTCCTGGCCCGCCGGGGTCGTGTTCCGAGTGGGGAGGTTTCGGCTGTCTGGGGACACTTCTCTCCAGCTGGCTGCTGCGGCCGTGGGGCGAGCCTCGGGGGCGTCCCGGGCCTGGCCCCGCCTCGGAGCCTGCCATGGGCCTTGGACACGTGAGGCCTCGGGTGGGCGCAGCCGCCTACGGCTCTGGCATGGACTTGGCTGGTTTGGCTTCGGACGCAAAGCGTCGTCCTTAAACCCCCGCAAAAGCCCGTGCTGGCCCCAATGCAGGGCTCGACCTCGTCCCCGCTCGCGCTGGGGGAGACACGGCGGCCGGGACCTGCGCCCCAGCCCCCGCCGGCGCC
>NW_005842578.1:840558-840900 GCF_000455745.1 Alligator sinensis
CCAGCCGCTGCTGCCGGGGTGGTGGGGGCGGCCCCTCTCCCCTGGCGGGGGCCGGGACGGGCCCTGCACAGCCCCATAAATATAGTGCAAAGCATGACCCCGGTGGCAGCCGCCAGCCCCGGGGCCTGTGCCCCACCGCTGCACCCAGCCGGCGCCGCGGCCTGGGGCCGGGCTCCAACCAAAGGGCTGCGGGGCCGGGGCCTTCACCCACCCCCGGCTGTGGGGGGGACAGCTGGGGGTGTCACTCCCTCCCCACTCCCCTTGCCGGAGCTGAGCCCCCCCCTGCCCCGCCGCAGCCACCACGGGGAGAACCTTCCCTTCCCTGCTCTGATGCCACGACCA
>NW_005842578.1:840986-847254 GCF_000455745.1 Alligator sinensis
CCCGGCCGCCCCCCAGCCGCAGCTCCAGCTCCGCCCGCTCGCAGGCCTCCTTGAACTGGCTGGGGAACATGTTGCTTCCCACCAGGCTGGCCGTGCCCTCGGTGTCCCCCGCAGGGACCTCCCTGGGCACCAGGAACGGGGCCGTGCTGCTGGCCGGGGGGCCATATATGTCCGGCGGGAACTCGGGGTCCAGGCAGGCGGGCAAGTCTGTGACGGCGCAGGAGGGCAGGAGCACGTCCCGCAGGCTGGGGCAGCCGTAGTGGGGGTAGTCCTGGGGCAGGCAGTACTCGAAGGCCTCGGGCATCGGCATCGGCATGGGCTCCACAGGGGCCAGGAGGGAGAACGTGTCCTCTGCAGCCAGAGCACAAAGACCCAGTCAGGTCGCGCCCCAGAGCAGAGCAGAGCAGAGCAGAGCGGGACTGCGCAGCTGCGTCCTCGCAGAGGGGAGGGCTCTGGTGCCCGGCACAGCTGGCCAGGGGCTCCGGGCAGGCCCCATGGGCACCACGTCCTCCGGTCCTGGACTGACCTGCAGCCTGGGGTGTGACAAAGTGGTCCATGTAGGCTGGCTTCTGCTTCCGCCTCTTGGCTTCGATCCCATGAGGGTCTAAGGGAGAGAGAAGAGGAAGCCTCAGAGCCCCTGGCCCCACGTGGGCAGGGAGCACCGCTCTGCAGAGGGGACCGGGTGGTGCGATGCCTCCGCAGGGAGGGGAAAGCTGAGGGGACCCTGCTGGGTGCAGGGGAGGGTCCCAGCCTCCACCAGGCAGCCCAGAGCCCCCGTGGCACCCACCGGATCCAGACAGCTCCTCCAGCACGTCAGGCATCCCCCGCTTCCGCTTCGCATTCACCCTGTAGGCATCTGCAGAGAAGACGGAGCCGAGCAGGGTGTCAGCCGGACCCAGCCTGTCCCCTGCCCACGTGCAGGAGGCTGCTACCTGCAGGGACTGCATGCTAGCACCCTTGCACGGGGGCTCTGTGCCCCTCTCCCACTCTCAGGGGGCCATGACTGGGGTGCCGATCCCAGGGCGGGGGTTACCGTGGTCCTTGGGCAGGTAGGTGAAGGGGAAGGGCTCGCTGCAGACACTGTCAGTCAGGCGTTGCAGGAACACGGCCACCTCCACAGGCTCAGGGATGTCCAGGTGCTGGTATGGGGGTGTCTTGAAGACGATGGCGACCTGGCGGTGCACGTCGGCCTGCGAGAAGTCGGCCTTGGCCTCCCAGGTATCCTTCCGGAAGATGACGGCAATGTCCTCTGCAGGGGGCGTGGGGTGAGGGGGCAACAGGGCCAGGCTGGGCTGGGGCACATGGAGCTCTGCACCCCTCCCAGCAGATGGGGCTGGCCCGGCCCCCCCAGGAACGGGTCCAGGCCTGGGCACCAGATGCAGGCAGCTCGGACACCTCCCGTCTCTTCCCTGGGCCCAGCTGTAGCTGGGGCTCTGCAGGCCCCAAGTCCCTCACAGGCAGCTGGGGGACCCCCTTTCACCCCCCACACCCCACCACCCTCCTGCCCCCAGCTCCAGGCCCCCTCGATGGGCTCCCACCCCTCCTTTGAGCTGCAGCTGGAGCTGTCCCCTCCACCAGGACCCCCCACCCAGGGCAGCGAGGCTGAGCTGTAGTCCCCCACTTACCTTTCTGGACCTTATCGCAGAGCAGGTACATCTCCTCCCCACCCGCGCAGGGCCCGCACTCCTTGTTCATGCGGCAGATGCGCAGCTCCGACGTGTTGGTGGACTCTGTGTGCACCAACACAGGCTCAAGCAGAGGCAGCAGTATGGCATGGGAGCCTAGCCTGAGGGAGCAGCCCCAGCCACACCAGGACAGGCCTGTCCAAAACCGGTGGCGAACCACGATCCCCCAGGTTGTGCTCCAGTGCATGGGAGCATCTGTCTGCCATGAGCGGCATGGGGGCCAGGACACACAGGAAAGCAGCTGCCAGCCAGGCGAGCAGATACTGCCTGCACGTGGGACCCACACAAGAAGCCGAGGCACGAGGCAGGCCAAGGTCACAGCCCCCAGCCTGCCCAGCCACCCTCCAGCCCCCACCCTGGCCACTTACTCTTGTCAAAGATGGGCTCGGAGAGCACGGGGCTGAGGTGCCGTGTCTGCCCACTGGTGTCGCGATAGGAAGCCTGGAAGCAGATCCGCACCACGTTCATGTCTACCTCCTGGTGATTCTTCAGGGAGCCAGCTGTGGGGGGAGACGCAGTGAGTGGGGCTGCTGAGTGAGTGCCCCCACCCCCAGCTGCAGCGCAGGGTCTCCCCCCACCCTGGATGGCCCCAACGTGACCGTCCCTGCCCCCTTTCCAGTGGGAGAGGAGGCCGTGGGTCCCTCTGGAGCCTGGGGACCTCCTCCCCGCAAAGAAAAAAGCAATTCTGGACCAGGAGAGTGAGACTGTCCAGCCCCGTGGTCCCAATCCAGATAGCTGCAAGCCCTGAGCTATGACCCGACTGTGCCACCCACCCGCTCCACATCCTGCCTCCAGAACCAGGTGCGCAACACCCCCTGCAAACCTGGGGTGGGGCCAGGCCAGCAGAGGAGCTCTGGGATGCAGGGCATAGGGTCGGAGGGGCCTGGGGGTGTCCCCATGGGACTTTGGTGGGCTCCCAGATCCCCTTGGAGCTCCTGGGCTGAGCTGGGCTGGGTTGCAGGCAGCAGGTGTGGCCCCCCCCCCCGGGGTCACCCACCTTTGAAGGGGTCGATGCCCAGGTGTAGCTTCTTCTCGATGGCCCCCTCGATCTCCTTCTTCTTGACACACTGGATGCCGAGATTGCTGAAGCTGCCAGGGCCAAGAGGACATGGGCTGGAGGCTGGCCAAGCTCCGTTGTGCTCATGAGCTGCCCTCCTTCCCTGCCCTCAGCCACGGAGGGGGCACCACTGCATGGGGTGCTGAAGGGGTCGATGCCCAGGTGTAGCTTCTTCTCGATGGCCCCCTCGATCTCCTTCTTCTTGACACACTGGATGCCGAGATTGCTGAAGCTGCCAGGGCCAAGAGGACATGGGCTGGAGGCTGGCCAAGCTCCGTTGTGCTCATGAGCTGCCCTCCTTCCCTGCCCTCAGCCACGGAGGGGGCACCACTGCATGGGGTGCTGCCACGTAGCACCCAGGGGCGATGCCAGCCCCAGCCCTGGCCCCTCTGGTCCAGCCACTACTGAGCATGGTCCCCCCTGGGGCTCCTCCTCCGAGCCCTCTGCCTCCTTCAGAGCTCTCCCAGGCCCAGAGAGAGACACGGGGATGCCCAGTCCCCACCTTCTGCCTGGCCCCAGCTCCACAGGGCCCCTTCACCTTCCCCACATGGCAGCCAGCTGAGAGGCCAGGTGGGAGGAGCTCTGAGGGGATCTGGGAGCCCACCAAGGCCCCGCAGAGACACCCCCAGGCCCCCTCCGACCCTGTACCCATGCCTCTGCCCTGCCTGGACAGGCCTCCACCTCCGCATGGGGCCCCCTGGCTTGGTGTGTGCCCCTAGGCTGCAACCTAGGAGGGGCTGCTCTGGTCCCAGGGCCAGGACCCCGAACCACCTGGCTCTCCCACCCCAACCCCTGGCAGCAGCTCCTGGGAGGTGCTTGGTCCCCAGCCAGCGGGACGGAGCCCGGGGCACCGCAGCTCCGGCTCCTCCAGCAGACAGGGGCTGGGGTGCCAGGGGCTCCGTGCTAGCCCAAGGGCAGGGAACAGCAAGGAAGAAGCCACAGCACTGGGAAATCGCTGTCAGGCCACGGCTGTCCAAGGGCCCCAGATACTGAGCCTAGGCCACCCCCGGGACGGGGCCATGTGGAGGAAGGAGTCTCCTCACCCCAACCCCCAGGGCTGCGCAGCTGGTACCTGTGCTTGGGGTTGGTCTGGGGCTTGAGGGTGACCTCGCAGAGCCCATTGCTGCAGTCCTTGCCCACAAGGCCGTGAGGGTGGATACGGAACGGCCAGTCCTTCCACACCAGGCAGGCCGTCACCTTCACCTCTGGGATCTTCTGGCAGTTCAGCAACTGGGGAGACGCCAGAGGCTCATTGCAGGGGGTATGGGGTGGGGGAGGCTGGTAC
The DNA here is from genome assembly GCF_000455745.1 of Alligator sinensis. Classification (NCBI taxonomy): domain Eukaryota; kingdom Metazoa; phylum Chordata; order Crocodylia; family Alligatoridae; genus Alligator; species Alligator sinensis. Next base: position 845,014 of record NW_005842578.1, read on the forward strand.
AGGGATAACAGGGAGAGAAACCAGGCCCCCACCCTGGACAGGGGGCTCCCAGCCCCTCTCCCAGGGCAGGCAGGGAGCCCAGGGCAGGTTGGGTCCCCTGCGGCCAGGCCAGGCCAGGCCAGGCCAAACAGCTCAGCCCTGTTCCAACGGGGAGTCCAGTTCTCATTGTACGAGAAAGTGGAGCACAGGGTCCAGAGGTGCCCCCACGCCTGCCCCTGGCTGGGGGAGATGGGATGGTGCCTGGGTCCAGGGTCCTACCCCATCGTGGGGGGTGGGATGGGAGGAGGGGTAACCCAGCCAGGCCTGCCTGGCTCTCCAGCAGGAGCTATTGGGGGCAGGGGGTGAGCGCAGGGCCCCTGCCCAGTGCCCTGCCCCCTCCTCACCTCAATGGCTGGCAGGGTCTTGCTGGCCTCAGTGCTACTCTCGCCCAGGATGCTGCCAGCTGACCGGCCCTCACACTCATAGCGGAAGCGCATGCCCCGCTGCTTTGGCTGCTCTGTGATCACCAGCTTGGGCGGCTCCAGCATGTCCTCCAGCTGCTCCTTGGCCGTGGGCATGGACCAGTGGTGCTGGGCGGGCGCGGCGGTGGATGGGAGTGGCGTCCCCCGTGGCACCAGCCTCGGCGACAGCGTCAAGTTGCCCAGGCTCTGGGTGAGCTGGGGGCCCCGGGAGACAGGTGGCAGCAGGGGGGAGTCTCCAAAGGGCCCCAGAGTCCCTGGCAGCGAGCCGGACCCCAGAGGCTGTGGGTGGTGCAGCGATCCCGTGGGCACCATGGGGCTCGAGCCCCGGGGCACCAACTTGGCCGGGCCCTTGGGCATAGGCCTGGGCAGGAAGGACGGGGTGTCTGGCTGGAATCCATCCTCCTTCATCAGCTCCTCAATGATCTCTGTGGTGGGGGGGGCACCATCAGGGCACAGCTGCAGAGACTTGCCCGGGGGCAGCGGGAGCAGCCAGGGGTTGGCACGAGTCACAGGCAGCATCAGGATGTGGTGGCAGGGGGCCTCTGCCAGCCACAGCCACGCACAGGGCTGTCCACCCTGGCCTCTGAGCCCTGCCCTGCACACACTGCCACAGTGCCCACCTTCCTCCCGGCACGTGCCTGCTGCCAGGTAACAGATGCGGGCAAAGCCGCTGGCCTGAGCTCCAGCGCCACCCAGCCCCTGCAGCAGGGGAGCTGATCCAGGGACTCAATCTCAGGGAGGGAGGGGGGACATCTTCCAGCCTGGCTGCTGCAGCACAGGCATGCCCAGGGCACTGCTAGAAGTAGCCCCGGGCCCCACCCAACACCTCCCAGCAAGACACTCCTCCCCTAGTGTAGATGAAGCCCTGCGACAGCAGTCAGTAACCGCGCGCCAGGGTCGCTGGCCTGAACTGCAGGCAAGGGCATACCCAGCCCAGGGGAGCCAGGCTGAGTCGGCCAAGGCTTCTGCTGCCAGGTGGATGTGGAAGGAGAAGGGGCAGGGGCTGGGCACACCCCCGCTTCCCTGAGCGCCCAGCAAAGGGCGCTGCCAGCACCTGTGGCAGCCAGTGAATGGCCTTTGCTCCGTGTTTGCCTAGGGCAGGGCTCCTCTGCCCCAGCCCAGCTCCTGCATCATGGCACCAAGAGGACAGGCCCGAAGGCAGAGGTGGAGCCGCACCGGGGGAATCACTCCTGCCCAGACCCCAGGGCTCCGCGGGGGCCGGCAAGCTTCTCCCGTCTCCGTGGCCTTGCAGCAGCTGGCAGCACCTACGGGTCCCCTGGCCTGGGCTCTGGGCAGGGGGGCACAGGGGCTGGAAGCTGCCCCGACCCCACAGACCGCACCTCCGTCCCCTGTCACCGTCACACCAGCCAGTGGGTCCCGCAGGCTGCGACCGCCCTGGCAAGCCCCAGGGCTGCACGTACCTGCTCCTGCCGCACCCCCACGCCCAGAGGTCACTCACCTAAATCCTCTGCAGAAGAGAAAGGAGAGGCTGGCTCTAGTTTGGCGCAGACGGCTACTCTCCCTCCCCCTGCCCAGGAGCCCAGCCACCCGCCAGGACCCAGGGCTGGCAGGAGCCCCCGGGCACCAAGCCCAGCGCCCAACGCTGCCCCTGCTCTGGGAGAGCTCCCGGGGACGGGGGCTGAGGCTGTCGTGGGGCAGCGCAGGAAGCTCCCAGGATCCCTCTGCTGCAGGGGCCAGGGGGCATGCAGAGGGCCCGAGATGCCCGCGGCCCCGGAGCAAAAGCTCCTCCGCCCCGGGAGCTGCCTGCCTCAGTCCCCCC
>NW_005842578.1:847755-850975 GCF_000455745.1 Alligator sinensis
GGCCCTTGCGAGCGCAGCAGGACGGAGCCCAGGGCAGGCGGCATCTCCCCAGGGCCGTGTCAGCAGTGCTGGGAACGCCTGGCAGCCCCCGCGGTCCCTGGGGCAGCAGACACCAGACGCAGCCAGCTGGGGGTCAGGGCAGCTGCGCAAGCCAGGGCAGCCTCGTGCCCACCGCAGCCGCAGCCCATGATACCTATCCAGGGAGCCGCGGCATCACTCGCAGGTGCCGGGGCAGGGGGAGGCCGTTCTCGCCTTGAGCTGGCACAGCAGAGAGCAGCAGAGCTCCTGGCTCCGGTGCTGGGATCCAAGTGCCCTGACTGCCCTGGGGGGCAAAGCCATTCTCAACACCCGAGCTCAGCGCTCACCGAGGCTCTGGGCTCTCAGTTCCCCTGTGCCTTGGGAAGAGGTGAGAGCAGCACAGGACTAGAAGGCACAGCTGGTTCCTCAGCCCCCGGTGAAGCCAGAAGGGCCTGGGAATGAGGGTGGGTGGGCGGACGGGGCATGGGGGAAGGGTGCCACGAGGCAGTGCCCCAGCCTGAGTCAGCACGTGGAGTCCGGGGGACCTGGAAACACTGACTGGTAACCAGCCAAGGAGCCCCAGCCTCCACTTTCCCTGGCGTGGGAGGGGCGCGCACAGGTTCTGCAGCGGAGAGCACATGCCGCTCTGATCTCCCGGGAGGCTCGGAGATGCTCTGAGAAGCATGGCCTGCCTCCTTCCCACCCCCAACCTGCTCTCCCCACCCAGCCCATGGAGCGGGGACCAGCTTCCAGACTGGCTCACCAGGCACAGGTGACCAGAAAATCAACTCCCAATGAGGAAGCTGGATCTGACACCCCCTCCACACTGCAGAACCTTGCACCAGGCGCCTGCATCAGAGACCTTGTGTAACGTGTGTGTCGGGGGTGGGGGGGGCAAATGAATCCATTTCTTAATCTAATCCAAGTGCCAATTCAGTTCTGCGTCTCAGTAACTGTCTGCAAAGATCCATGGGCCACCCACTGACAACTTCCCCCCAGACCCATAGACCTGGGAGTCTAGATATTCCCCATATCCAGGTGGCCAAGCTACAGACAAGTCCCGAGCCAGGAGGCCTGGGGATCGGATGCCCCCAGTCATACTTGATCATAGCAGAAGGCCGAGAACCACTAAATCAAATGACCTCAGAGACCAGCCTCCCTGTCCCATCTGGCAGCACCATCGTGCTGGGCTCCCAGAGCACGTACATGTGAGCCCAGCCTGCCTCCCCTGATGCAAGGCCGGGGAGGGCTGTAGCTGCAGGTAGCTCAGAGGCATTTCTCCTCGGGCAGAGCTGAGGGAATCAACCGACTTCATGGCCCATTATACTCTCCTAATAGCTCTTCATTCCACAGGTGTCAACCACTCTCTCCCTGTGAACAGTCCTGAGGTTTCACTATCCAAACTCTCCTTCCTTCTGCAGCACTGATGCCTGTTAGCCATTCCTGGAACTTCTCTCCCATTTTGCAGCCCTGTAGGCTGTTTTTAGTTCAAGTTGAAAATTTTAACTCAGAGGTAGTGCGATTGACTTGTCTAGAAATGACTGACACAGTGAAGTACTGGAGACGATGTTAAGATGCTCAGGGAGACTACATGTTGTTTTACAAATCTGGGTAAGAAATGCATATTTAACTATAAAAGCTACAAGACTAATGACCAGGGATCCTGGTTTTCACTGATTTAAAAAAAATCCCCCATTTTCGGTTAAAAAAAAACAACCCCCAAATCAACATTTTTTCCATGATTTAAATGAAACACCACTAATATATAGCTACCTATATATTAGTGGTGTTTCATTTAAATCATGGAAAAATGACATTTGTTTTTGCTTTGATCTTAAACAGAATAACACAGTGCTAGGTCCCTGGCATCTCAGTTAAGCCTCTAGTTTTTCTTTAACTGGACACAAACGTGTGTCACACCCCACTGTTCAAAATCCTGCATCCACCCACACTGTGCACCAAAAAGCAACGTGGCTCTTCTATGATGGCACCTGGCTTGGCAGGACGGGGAGCTGTGTGCGAGAAGGCCCTGTCTGACTTGCTAGCCTGGCTGCAGAGCCTCGCAAGGCAGAGCAGTTTTCAGGAACATCTAAATGGCTGCACTAAGAAAAACTGGCCTTTGAGCCACGAGCAAGCCTCGTCCTTAACTGCAACGCTGCCCATCTTCCGCTGCGCTCGCAGCCCAGGCTGCACGGGCTTCGTGCAGAACACGTGACACCAAAAATCTGGGTATTTCTGTAAATGTCGGCACTGAGCTCACTCTCCCTTTGTCCACAGACCCTGGCACTAGTTTGAGCTGGCCTCAACCTTCCCAGGTGTCAAGGCCACCTCTCCCACCCCTGGCACTAGCGTCAGGGCAACACCCCCATCAAATGGGGCCAAGCTTTGGCTCTGGGAGTTGCGAGACCCGACTCAAATGAGCTCCTGCTGCCAGGGCCGGGATCTCCCTCGGTTTGCCCAGCCAGAGCAGGGCTGCCTGTGGCCTCTCCTCCGGCAACGTGGGGTGCAGGGAAGCAGAGGAGACCGGGGCTCGTGGGGCAGCGCGAAGACAAGGGGGAGGGGGAGGCTGGTTACACGAGAGGCTGCGACGCCCAGTGTGGCAACGGCCGCACTCGAGGGGCTCCTAGTGCAAACCCGGAGCCGTGTCTGGAGCAGCCCAGGCTGAGGCAGGACCGGCCCCTCGCAAGCCAGCCCAGACACCCTCGGCCTGTGAGCGGAAAGACCAGGCCTGCCCTGTCCTGCCCGGGACAGGGGCCACAGCCTCCCTGCGCTGGTGCTCGCAGGGGCTGGCAGTGGAGGCTGCGGATGCCCCGGGAGAGCCCGGCCCCTGACCCCAGCCCTAGGCCGCGCTGGGTCGTGACACAAGCCCAGGACAGGGATGACGTCACGTGCCAGCCCCCGGGCGTCGCAGGGGATCCTCCCACGTGGCGCCTGCTGCAGCCTTGCAGGCCCCGCCCCTACCCCCCGCGGCCGGAAATGGCGTCCCTTGCCCCGGAAGCGGCGCGTCGCGCGGGCGGGGCATGGCGGGGGCAGTTCTCGCGAGAGCCGCGCGGGGCCTGGGCGCAACAAGATGGCGGCGCCGGAGACGGAGGGGGTGGTGGGTACCGTGCCCGGCCCGGAACAGGTAGCGCCCCTCCTCCCTTCCCCTCTCCTTCCCTCGGCCCGGCCCGGCCCGAATGCCTTTAGCATATTTTTATAATGG
>NW_005842578.1:851042-873724 GCF_000455745.1 Alligator sinensis
GGCTGGGCCCGGCCCCCGCCCGCCCCGCGCCCCCGGCCCATCCACTGCTCGGCGCTCGGCTCGCTGCTCTGTGCCCCCCCGTGCCCCGTGCCCCCGGCCCATCCACTGCTCGGCGCTCAGCTCCCTACCCTGTGCCCCCCCCGGCCCCCGCTCGGCGCTCGGCTCCCCTCTTTGTGCTGCCCTTCCCCGTTCACCGCTCGGCGCTGCACCCCAGCCCCTTGTGCCTCCCCGCGGATGGGCCGGCGGGCCCCTTTTCCACCTGGATCCCCAGTGCCCCCGGGACCTCGTCTGGCCAGAGCCGCAGGCGCATCCCTGGCATGGTTTGCGGCGGTGCCGGCCCCGGCCCCTGCCCCTGCTGTGAGCGGGGGAGGCCCTGGGGGGCGCGGGGCTGCAGCCCCTGCACCGCCGCCTATCACCCGTCTGCGTGCACTCGCCCTGCCTGTGGCCCTCGCAAGCCACAGCCAGAGCAGGCCCATGCTCCTGGCCCAGCCACCATCTGCCCGCCCGGGAGGGAGGCTGTGGCCGCAAGGACCCTGGGGGCCGCGGGGCCGTTTCCTGTCCTCGCCGGGCAGCATCCACTGGCTCCTCGGGCACTGTCCGTGCTCGGTGCACTCGTTACCAGCCTCCCCTCCCATCTCTGTTTTGTATCCTATTTGTCCCCAGCCTTCGCTGGTGGGCCTTTAGTGCTCCCCTGCCCTTATTAAAGGGGCCTATAGCTCTGTCTGGGCATTGGCTCATGGTCAGGAATGGCGTAATCTGCTGCTCTGCCGTCTGTCCCGTGCTCCTCAGTGCTCTGCTCTTTGCCGTCTGCTCCCTGCCACACTTGCTGCTTTGCTGTCTACTTCCCACCCCATCTCCCACTGTGCTGCCTGCCCCCTGTCTGCTGCGTCTCCCCACACGGAGGCTGCCTGGGCTCCGTGGCACTGTAGGTTTGCACCCCTGTAATGCAAGGAAAGTCAGCAATTGGTTTCTGCAGTGTTTGGCAGCCTCAAAGGAGTGCAATTTCTGCAGGGAGCAAGTGACCCGCTCTCCTCCTAAGGAGCCAGTCATGCTTTCTCACAGACTTCAGCAGCCGTGAAGAAGGATCCAAAGTCTGTTGTGGAACAAAGTCCTCCAACCCCTTCCGGAGCCTCAGTGGGCAGCGCTGGCTGCAACCTGATTGGAGAAGGCTGGGGGCTGCTCCTTCCAGAGACTGCCCTGCCTCCAGAAGCGGGCAGCTGAGCCCAAATGTTCCTGTTGCAAAGGGATCACGAGCAGAGTTCCCGTCAAGTAGCAAGCGGAGAGAATTCGGCTTAGCCAGGTCGTCCCCTGGAACAAATCGGTCTGAGCGCGTGCTACCAGGGTTGGAGCGGTGGTGGAGTCTGCCTGACTGCATCACGTGACACAGCAGCGTCAGATAGGATGTGCGTTGCAGTGCTGTCACAGATTGCTGTGCGGTCTGCGGGTTGCAGACTGACTGCGAAGTGGGAAGTAGGAGGAGTTCGGGAGCACAGAGAGTAAAGGGGACGAAATAAGTCCCAGAGGAACAGAAGCACTTGGGTCATGGAGGATCTCATGCAGTTTGGGCTTGAGAGTTCCCAGCCAAAGCAGAAGTCTTCTGAGTTAATGCAATTCCTGTCCAGACCAGACAGTCCTGAGGGGCAAATGCAAGTGTCCGTTGGGTTTCTCAGCTGAGGTCAATATCTCAAGGCTGGAATTTTAGAGATGTTTCCAGGCCGAGCCCTTTTAAACTAGGCTTCAAGCAAAACGATATTTTTTTTTAAAGGACTGGGCTGAGTCCTCCCCTCTGGGCAGACTTCTGAATAAATCTCTTACTGCTGGACCAGGCCTCTGTCTAAGACCAGCTCCCAGGCAGCCTGTTCCTCACAAATGGATCTAGTCCCCTCTTTAGGTGCTCTCTCGGTCACCGTGTGCTGGGCCCCACTGTCTTAGGCAGCGTAGTCTTTCTTGCTTCATATTTCCTAGGTCATTCAAAACAGAGTGAGCTTGAGAGGGCCAGAGCAGGGAAGGGGTGACGCGGGGACCTCTTAGCTGGTAGCTGAAGTCAAAGAGCGTTGTACAATCTCCACAAAGCCTAGGCTGAGCTCTGCTGGCAGCGCCCCCCCTCCCTGGAGCATTCAGCCTTTGGCCGCCCAGCAGGCCCTTCCTTCCCCTCCAGGGGCAGGTTTGGACTTGGGGCTTGGTCTATAGATGGGGAGAGGATGTTTGGCCTTAGCCCAGACACTGAGTCCACAGTAGAACCAGCTGAACTAGCACAGCCTGAGATGAATCCCAGCTGTCACAGCAGCAGCAGGAGTTGGAGCTACCTCTGAAAGCTTTGTCTGTAGGGGTGTTGGTCACTGAGCCCTGTCAGTGACCACTGAGCCTCGGCATCGCTTTAGCCCTCAAATGAGGAACTTCTTGAACTCACTTGGTGACATGGGCCACACTGGCCCCAGTCCTGCCTTTGCCCTTGTGTACCTCATGAATGACTGATCGTGACAGGGCCTCTTACATTCATGGCAGGAGAGCAGAGACCTGCTGCCTCCTTGATCTCCTCTGTGGCTCCTAGGGCAGCTTGAGCTCGGTAGGTAATACTTGCAAAAAGCCACCTTCAGTCTCCCAGAAGCACGTGAGTGGCCCCTGAGAACATGGCTAGGTATGCTCTTGTCTTCCCTTCCCTTGCTTTGCACTGCCTGGACAGGTTGGCAGCTTGTGGGAGAAGCCAGTGGCTCGTCAAGGCTACGTGCTTCACTTTGCATTGTGGCAATTGCCAGGGCCTTTGTGCTGTGCCAGGGCAATCCCTTGAGACCATTTTGATGGCCGAGATGGAGCAGACACTGCAGCTGCTGTTCCCTGCAGTGCACGAATCTTCCTTTGTGCTATCTTGTCTGGCTCTTGAGCGTCACCTCTGCTCCTCCTGGCCTTGGAGCCCCACGGCAGCAGTGCTGGAAGGAGTACAGGATAAGCAGGATACTCGAGATGAAATCACATCTTTCATTGGCCTGGCCTTGTCACTAGGTAGATGTTTGGGCCTGGAAGCTGGTTTAAGTGTCTGGTTTTGTGCCCAGAAGCTTGTGTAGCATCAGCCAACTCTGAAGTTGGTCCAGTTAAGGATACTGCCTCCCCTCATGGATCCTGCTGCCCACACAGTTCTGTGTCCAAGCCTTTTACCCACCCAAGTCAGAATAAGCCACCTTCCCATCCACCCTACTGTCAAAGCCAAGTTCTTCCCTTTGTGCTGGGGGTTCTCGCCTGCCTCCAGGGTGATCATTCCCCATCTTCCTGCCTGCAGGCCATCCAAAACAGCCCCCTCGGACAGGAGAGAGCTAGAGCATCTGATCCCTTGGCCTGAGGAGAACAAAGGGTCCACCAAACCCATTCCCTCTGGAAAGAGAGGCACTGGGCTTGAGAAGTTATTGTGTCGGGGAGACGACAAAAGAAAGGGGACCCACAGGAGAGTGAGGCTGGAAGGCAGGAGAAAAGCCACTGCTCAGTGGAAAGAATCTAGCCCAGGCACTCACCCATTGGGGCAAGGATGGGTGGGTTGGGGACTGACTTTAGTTGTTCAGAGGAAGAGACCAGGCCTGGGACCTGTTATCTGGATGCTTATCTTGCTGGAATCCTATGACCCCAGCTGACTTCCTGCCCTTTGGGCGGGGAGCTGGACTCGATGATCTTCCGAGGTCCCTTCCAGCCCTGATGTCTATGAAATCTATGAAATCTGCTGTCTGCAGCACTTCAGCATTTTCTCCGTGTTGCTGGCCCACTGGCCCCCAGGGTTCTGTACCAAGATGTTGGCCAGACAAGTTGCTTTGGTTGGCAAATGCTCTAGAAAGTTTCTGCCCGTGCATCTGCAAATGGGCCGCTTGGCTGTGGGCCTCGATGCCGTAACATCAGGAGCAAGCTCTGGCATGCCTACTCGTTGTTGAGCCTTGGAAGGATTAGAGCTGTGAATTTTCCATTCGTTAATGCAAATGAGCTTGCAGAAGGGTCAATGGTGAGGACTTGGCACGGTACGCGGCCCATAGCTCAGCTGTGTTGGTGGTGGAGAGGGCAAAGAGCAGCATAACGTTGGCTTGGCAGGCACCAGCCCCCCTTGTGCATGTGAGCTTCAGACAGCTATGGCCGGGTTGAAATCAAGAATGTTCTGGAAAGTTCTCGCCTACAGCCGGCTGGGGTGTAGAGCGAATGTCCCGATGATCCTCACAGGGGCACAGTTGGCCTGAAGATCTCTCCCTGCACACTGCGTGCTGTCCCACAGCATGCGGTCCGCTGGAGTGATTGAAGGAAGGTCAGAGACCGCTGTCCTGTGCATTGAGCTCCTCTCCCCCTTCAGGTGACGGCCCTTTGTCCGTTGCTCACCCAGAGCTGGAAATGCACAATGCTGCAGTCACATGGCTTGAGGGCAAGGGATGCTCCCCCCCAGCCCTGATGCGGTTAGCCAATAGCAAGAGCAGAATGGCAGAACTGGCAGCAGGTATTGGGGCGAGCCAGCGCTGGACCATGCACGCTGGTTTTTTGCGTGGGAAGAGTCAAGAGCCTTTTCTGTCCCTGAGCTATAGGAAACAGGGAAACTGAATGCTCCACTCAGGTTTGGGGTGCCCCCTTTAAAGGGGCAGGCGCTGCCCGCACTCTGAACCTTGTGAAATGAGTGCATTTGCAAGAACCACGTGGAGCCCCTTCTGCTGTGACATGAGCCGCAGTGGTACCATTTAGGCAGCTTTGGAAGAGCTGGAGTTTGGGAAGGGGACCTTCCTTCCCATGCAGCAGCGAGCAGCACCACAGGCAGAGCCCCTATAGAATGTGGCCTTCGGGGCATGATGATCCTATGGCTGGGCACTTGAAAGCGTCACAATGCAGGGTGTAAAGCCTGAGGCCACACACACAGTCCCATGCGTACTTTACTGGCCGCAGAACTTCCCTCCATGCTGAGCGCAAGAGCTTGGGCCTGTCCTCCCGAGAGACATCTGATCTCAGGCTGAGGATGGGGGGAGAGGCCAATCTGCTGCTTTGTTGTAGCATGGTGGCAAGACTTAACCCACACCTAACAGGAAGGGTGACTAACTTCTAGGTTAGGGTCTTCCTGGCTAAAAAAAAGGCCTATAAAATGGGCATCATTAAAAAGGGAATTGAAAGCAAAACAAAACATAGTGCTGTTATACAAATCCATGGTTTGCCCACATCTTGAGTACCGTGTGCAGCTGTGGTCCTTCACATCTCCAAAAGGATGTAGTAGATTTGAGAGGCCCAGAGAAGGGCAACCAAAAAAATCTGGGGCAGGGAGCAGATGTCGGACCAAGAGAGACCAAAAAGGCTCACACTGTTCGGTTTAGAAAGGAGAAGGCCGAGTGGGGAGGGGATAGAGGTCTATAAAATCACGAAGGGAACAGACCAAGTGAGCAGGGTGCCTTTGTCCACCGAGTCCCAGAACACTAGAACAAAGGAGCACCTGCTGAAATGAGAAGGTGTTGGGTTTAAAACTACAAGAGAAAGGACTTCTGTGCAGCACATGGTTAATATGTAGAACTCATGGCTGCAGGGGGGGCAGGGAAGAGTTGGGTTCAAAAAGGGATGGGATAAATTAATGGGTGTTGAACAGAGATCTCTCCCAGCATCTCCAAGCCAGAAATGATGGGTGCCAAGGAGGGAATTGAGTAGGGGACAGATCACTCTGGAGATTCTCAGCTTGGTGTAACGGCCTGAGAGCTCGTGGTGGGTGGCTAGAGGAATGGTGACCAGGGCATGCTGAAGGCAGCCCTCCAGAAAACAGATGCCCGTGTCAAGACTCCAGTGGCTCTGCGGTCTTGACCAAGCAGCCGCCAGTTTTGAGGTAAAGCATCTCGCCCTTGAAGCGGAGAAGAGAGAGCAGAGGAAGGAAAAGGAGACAAGTCCTGGCCTACAGCCTGCTCTCCCCTATGGAAAGACCTGCAACTTCTGCGGGTGGGTCTGTGGCTCAAGGACCAGGCTCTTAAGTCACCTCAAGACCCATCAATGAGCTGTGGCAGAGATCGGCCTTCAGTTGAAGGTGCTACCATTGTTGGCAATTCCTGAGGAGGAGGAGACACTGGACTAGGTGGCCCACTGGTCTGGCTCTCCTGTTCTTTTGTTCTGGCTCCGGCTCTGCCCTGCACCAACAGGCTCTCTGTGCTGTTCTAACCTGTGTGACTGAAGCAGCAGGCTCTGTATCCTGCACTGATGTGTTTATGGTACAGATATCAGCGACACGCTTGACTACAACACCCCCTGTGGCTTCTTCCAACCCTGGTGACATGTGCCCTGTGACTCTGGCAGTAACATCAGTGTCATCATCCTGCTGTTTTGGTTGATGGGGCTTGCTGCGTTAAGGACCCCTTTCATGGTGGTGCTGAGAATCTGGCTGGCTGTCCTTGCTGTGTGCCCTTCCAGAACACAGGGAGGCTCAGCTGAGATCTCTGACAGCTTAGAGCAGGTTCTGTCACCCCTCATGTTCTGGGAGGGCATGAAGCAGTACTGAGGCACCTTAATCCTGTGACTGAAGTGGTGGCAGGCCATGCAGGGGCTTCCTGCTGGGGGTACCTTGCTATTCTCTGGCTATGGGGTCTGCTGAGTGTCTCTATGCCCCTGGTAAGAGTAGGGAAAAGTCTACTGTGGCTATGAGCACCAGCTAGAAGCAATGAGGGGGAGAGGATGGAGGGGGAGAGGGTTGCCAGGTGTCCCTGTCCTTTGTCAGAGCCTTACTGGGGCTGAAGGGTCCTTCCTACCCACCTGCAGGAGGCTTACGAAGGTGCCAGAGTGCCTATCCATCTCTGGCCTCCTCCATACTCCGGTGCTGTGCCTGTGGCTGGCTCCAGGCACAACTGCTTTCAGTTCCTGCCATAGGCCCTGATGGCCTGGCAGGAGTCCAGTAGGTGTGAACTGGTCCGTGTGGGCTGCAGCTCTTCCACGCAGAGGGTGGAAACCCGTGGAAGCCCAGGACTGAAAGTGAGAGGCCTGGGCTTCTCCGTCCTGGAGCTGCTGGCTGCGCAGGGAGCACAGTGCTCTGAACAGGTCTCGGACTGCTTGGGTGGGTGCTGTGCCTGGCTGAGGCTCCTGTGTTAACTCTGTCTCCTTCTGCTCTTCTGTAGGATCTTTATCATTTGGGCCATCAGCAGCTGGTTCCGCCGTGGGCCGGCACCACAGGACCAGACAAGCGCTGGGGGAGTACCCCGGGCTCCCAGCCGCAACCTCTTCCCTAAGGACACTTTAATGGTAAGGGCTCAGGAGCTGCGCATGGCTCTTTCTGAGCTACGATGCTCATCTCTGCTGCTGGTCAGGTACCTACTGTGTGCCCAGGTGCCCCAGCACTCTGCCCTGAAAGCTTGTTACCCAGGGGCCAGGGCACAGTACTGGCACTCGATCTTGAGAATGAACCTATGCCGGCCTGCCAAGAGGCTTCGGGCAAGTTGTGTTTGCCTTCTGTGCCACAGTTTCCCTGGTGGTTGAACATGGTCCCCTCACCGCTGCACTTGGACAGGCCAGTCTCTAGTCTGCTCTGTCGCTAGTCCCTCTGATGGAAGAGGCAGTGGGACACCCCTGTGCATCCCCCAACTGCAGAATGCCCCCCTTTCCCTGGAACTTGTACCGTAGACTACAGCTGCCATCTCTGTCCCCCTCCCCATGCTTGGGAAATCACCTTGCCAGCTGGAGCCAAGTCTGGCAGGGGCGGGTCCGTGTGGAGCTGGGCTGTGATGAGCCATCTGGTAGCTCGGTGAATTCCAGAGGCAAAGGTGTGCGGGTGCATGCCAAACTCCTCCCTGTTCTGTGGCCCAGGGCCAATTCCCCTTGAGCTTTGGCCGGTGGTGCTGGGTAGGGAAGTGATTTTCTTTCTTCTTTCTAGTGGGCATCTCTTGTCTCCTGCTCCTCTCCTTCCCCTGTTCTGGCCTCTCCACAGCAGCCTCTGTCCTTTGGACTGAGGGGTCTGATGGAGAGAACCTGGCAGTCACCTCCTCCCCTCTGTGCCAGCAAAATAAATGCCCTTGCCCTGCCTGGCTGATGCCATGTTGTGCAGGATGCACTGGATCCGCTGCAGCTCCTGAAGGGAAGGCGGTTCTGGTGGGGAAGTGGCAGCAGGGGCCGATTGTACAATCAGCCCTTGCTGGGGTCCTGCTGAGCTGCCCGCGCAGAGGGAAGTGGGGAAGCGCCTTCCCCACTCACCACACTCCTGCGGTTTGCGTGTGAGCAGCCTGAGAGTGCAACCAACCAGGCCAAGAGCTGCAGGATGCTCGTGGGTGCCAGGGCCCTGTCTGTCCAGCAGAAGCCCCAGAAGCTCTTGCCACATTTGTGATGTGGCCCCTGGACAAAAGCCCTCCCCTCCCTCCCCTCTCTTCAGGAAACTGAGGCATAAATGGGCTGGCCATAGCCAGCAGCTGCATCCTGTGCTTGCCTGTGTCCCCGTGTTCACCCCTCTCTGCAAAAGGACTGCGGGATCTCAGCTTGCTGAGATGTAAAACCTGAATGGAGCGAGAGCTGCAGCGGCACTTGTCTCCTCTGCAGAGACTCTGGGACATAGTGGAGTGGGGAGTTGCTGCTGTTGCACCTGTGGGCTCCATGGGGCTGCAGCCATGGCTTTCAGCAGATTTGCAGGGTGGTACTCACCACTAGTGCTGCCTGGGTGCTGCCTGCTCCCCTGTCTTGCTCTGCAGCTTTCCACGCAAGATGGAACCATCTGGTTCCCAGACCAGGCTCCCTGCACCATTCCACAGACTCGGGCGGCAGGGAGTCAGCACCAGACTGGGGGCTAGCGTGCAGTGTGGGAGTGGGGAGTGCTGCCCTCCAGGCTGCAGCACATGCAGCATCTGGGCCCTGGGTGCCAGTAGGGGAGGGAAGCTGCCTTTGGTACCCCCGTCCCCCCGCCTCCTGGCTCACAAGGAAGTGCGGTTGGAAGGCAAGGAGTCAGGCTGCCTGGCCAATCTCCCGGGGTGCCAAGGGAGAGCACCCATGGAGCTCTCTGCCTAGAGACGTGTCCAGATGGGGCTTGGGCAGAACTGCGGAACGGGGCCCTGGCCCTGGGGTCCAGTCCTGTTGAGAGCTGCACCGCTTGGCTTGCACAGTGACTCCCCAGATGCACCAAGCCCCTAATGGCAGCAGAGTGGTGGAGGCCTCTGATCTCTCTAGACAGCCCATGTCTGGGCAGACCTGTCTGGGACCAAAGGGCAGAGCTGAGGCCTTCCTGCCCAGCAGCAAGCATTTACCTGCTTTCCGTTCCCACAGCAAGGCAGTAGCAGGACTGGGCCAGCAGGACCACAGCTTCTCCCTTGGCTGCACTGTCTCTGTGGGATGAACTGAGGAGGGGCAAGGCAGGGTTGGCTTTGCCCTGAAGCCAGTGGTTCTGGCTCTAGCTCTTGTGGGAGCAGGCCTGAGTGGGAAAGAGGTGCTTCCCAGAGCAGCATCCCCATAGCCTTCCTTCCCAACACTGAGCTGTCTGCCCTCCCCTCCCCATAGGACCTCTACGTATACATCTCCGAGCACGAGCACTTTACAGATTTCAACGCCAGCTCTGCACTCTTCTGGGAGAAGCGGGATCTCGTCTACGGGGACTGGACCAGTGGCGAGAATGCGGATGGCTGCTACGAGCACTCCGCGGAGGTGGACGTTCCTGAGGTGTGTGCCTGCTGCCTCGGGCCACTGGGAGCCTGGGAATGGGGTCCCCCTCTCTTTTGATCCCTGGGTTCATTGCTGTCTCTCTGCAGGGCTTTGGGGTGAGGCACTGCAGGTTTCCCTTACCCTCCCCCTCCCTGCAGCTAGCTCAGTCGTCCAGACATGCTGCTGCTTGGTCCTTCCCCAGTCAAAGGGCAGCGTTGATTGCATGGCCCGACCTGTGCCCAGCCCCGTGGAACAGAAGCAGAGTTGCTGTGGTTGCCACGTGCTGTGCTGCCCAGCTCTACCTTAGTGTGTGCAGGGGCAGCTCTGGCTCCGCACTGCTCCCTGTGCTGGCTCATTCACACTGGCCAGCATCCCATCTCATTTCCCTCAGCAAACTCTGGCTCCCTCCTGCCCCTTCTTGTCTCCTCTGGGTGTGCTTCTCCCTCCTTGCTCTTGGTTCTTTGTTGGTTACTGCTGCTACGGCAGCCTAGCAGGCACAGGGGTTAAATGGGATGGCCTTCCTTCTGCCCCCCCAAGTGCAGCCCTGCCCTTGTGTCAGCACAGCCCATGGACCACCAGCTCCCATGATTCCTTGTGCTCAGTGCGAGGCCCTTGCCAAACCAGTCTGTTCAGCAGCTCCCTGCCTGCTCCAGACCCCTTGGAAAGCCCCATCACTCTGGGCAGGTGCCAGGGCTGCGCCTGGGGATTGCCACAGCCTTTCTGGCTGGCTTTGCACTGCATAAAAAGTCATTGGCTTGGAACCATTGCAGGAGCCCCAGGCAACCGGTACAGCTGTGGACCCTGTTACTCCCAGGTTGGCCTCCCCTTTGCAATCCTTCCTCATCTGCAAACCACACGGCCTGTTCAAAGCCTGGTCCAAGGCTGCCAGAGCATCGGGCCCCAGGGGGTTACTTGAACTCAGTAGCTGAGTAGTTTCAGACTCTTTGTAGTCAGCTGGGACATGGTCTTAACTCTTCAGCCACCATCAGAGCTTGATGCTTTATTCTTAACTGTGTGGGGCTACAGGCTCTCTCCCTCCTCCCCTGCCCCTCCCCCCACTCCATAGTCAGATGCAGTCCCAGGTGGGGGGAGGCATTTATCCACTCAGAATGGATCCTGAGTGTTTAGAAAGCAGCGGGTGCCTGCTGTTCACATGTTGTACCCAGGGCTCATTTGGAGGGCATGTTGCATGTGTGCAGCCCCCAGTGCCATGCAGGTTGACCCTGGGGTGGGGCCAGCCCCAGGCGCACCCTGCCCTGGCAGAAGCTGCTGGCCCTGGGTCCCTGGTGCAGGGACAATGCACTGAGTTTCCCGCTGGCACGATTGCAGAGTGTGCAGCGGAACGGCTCCATCTACATCCACGTGTACTTCACCAAGAGCGGCTTCCACCCGGATCCCAGGCAGAAGAACCTGTACAGGCGGCTTGCCACCGTGCACACATCACGGAGTAAGGCTGCATGGTGCGGGGCGTGAGCACAGCTGTGCAGGGGGCTGGGTCCCGGGCAGGGATGGAGCTGCCCCTGGGCTCTGTCCGCAGGACTGGAGCCTTCTCCTAAGGGCTGCGTTTTAAAGGGGTCACAGCCAAGTGGGGAGGAAGGGGTGTCTGCCTTCTCCCAGGGGGGTTAAGCCCGGACCTGCTGCTCTGAGCAGCTAGGGCCTGGGTGGCTTCTGGCCTGGGCTGGCTGCCTCAGCTTCTTGTGCAGCTTGTAATGCAGGGGCAGCCCCCAAGTACCTCTGTGTTACTGCCTTTGTCTGTGAGTGTGGCTGAGTTGCAGGTGCCTCTGAGCCAAGGGTTCAGTGCTCCCTAGTGATCCCTGCTCTGAACAGATTGCTGGCTGTTGCAGCTGGAGCAAGGGGTTCAGTGCTTCAGCCTCTCCCTCTTAACAGTGAAAACAACTGAGTGGATCTCAGCACCTGGGGAAGTTCCAGCCTGTGGTGCTTGTGACGGAGCAGCAGCGGCTTCCTCCCTGGGGAGCAGGTCTCAGTTGAGAAACACCACGATACAGAGCTCAAAACACAGCTAGCAGCAGCTCTGTTCTAGCCCGCTGCCTCCCAGGTCAGCGCCCCCTCACACCCACGGGTGTCTTCCCTTCCAGTGATAAACAAGTACAAGCGACGGCGGTTCCAGAAAACCAAGAACCTGCTGACTGGGGAGACGGAAGCTGACCCGGAAATGATCAAGGTAAGCGGTGTCAGTGGGATCTCGCGCAGCCTGCCCTGGGGAGGGACATGGGTCTGTCCGCATGGCCGCTGCCTCTACCCTGGTTGTGATCTTTAGGGGTTCAGAGGGGTAATGCTGCCCTGCAGTCTCTGCCGGTGTGTAAAGCATTGTGGACAAGGACCTCTCAAAGGGGTCATTGCAGGCGGGTGCCAGGCAGCTTGAGGCAACTGGCTGTTCCCACAGGAGTTCCCTGCCCTGTTGGAGGGTCCCATCCAGCTCAACTTGCCTCGGCTGGGGGCACCTTTGGGGAGCAACTCTGCTTGTAGCCGAATCGAAGTCCCTGCACGTTCCATGTCTATTTCTTCCCCTCCCTCATGTCCTGCGTGGCCCTGGGTGCCCTCGTTGTGGCATCCTACCTCCCTCAGGCCTGCTCTGCTGCTTCTCCCAGGGTGGGAGCTGCCTTGTTTGATCCTGTGGCTTCCCAGCCATGAGGTGGCAGCTGTTCTGCATGCCTTGGGCTTGAGGAAGCTGGGCTGGAAGGGACCTCATGGGGTCACGTTTCATCCAGCCCCCTGCTCAGGGCAGGATTGTTCCGGATTAAGCTATCCCAACCGTGTGCCTGTCCAACTTGTCCTTGAATGTGTCCATCGCCTCTCTGGGCAGCCTGTCCAAGTGCTGGACCCCTCATAGTCAGAAAGTTCCTCTTCATCTCCAGCCTTGGTTTCCCCTGCTGTAGCTTGTGGCTGTTGCTCCTGGTTCTCTCCCCTGTAGCCACAAAGAAAAGTTCACAACCCTCCTCTCTGTCATAGCCCTTCAGGGCTTTGCTTGCTGCTAGAGTAGGAAGCATCTGGGTGCTGAGTGGGGAACTGCACTCTCATTTCAGAGAGCTGAGGACTACGGCCCTGTGGAGGTGATCTCGCACTGGCACCCCAACCTCACGATCAACATCGTGGACGACCACACACCGTGGGTGAAGGGCAGCGTGCCGCCTCCACTGGACCAGTGTAAGGAGTGGGCCACTTTGCCTTCCCTGCTCCCTCCTGGCACTCGGGGACCTGCTGGTCACCTGCTGCCATCTTCCCCAATCCCTTTTGGGGCCCTGCTGGGTCATGGCAGGGGCATGGACATGGGAGGGGGGCATCCATTGCATCCACTTCACTGGGCCCAGCTGTCACCTGAAGGACACCAGGTCAGAGTCATCCCAGATAGTTGTCCCTACCCGGCAGCTTTTCGCGGGTCCCATCCCATGGCCCTGCACCATGGCTGGAGGCTGACAGCTGGTTTGAGGGGCAGCCCCGTCCCACAGGTGCCAGGACCACACCTCCAGCCTGCGGTATGGGAGCAGATGCTAGCGTGGGGCTCGCACATGGCTCGGGTCCAAAGGCTTCCGAATGCGGCAGTGTAAGGCTGGGCCGCCATCACTGTCCTGTTCCAGGTCGACCTTGCACGGAAACACAAGTGCCCCCATCTGCCGGTCTCAGTGCCCCATCTGCCAGGCTCAGGTCAGTCTCTGCTCTACCTTGTGGTTGCAGACGTGAAGTTCGACGCAGTCAGTGGCGACTACTACCCCATTCTCTACTTCAATGACTACTGGAACCTGCAGAAGGACTACTTCCCCATCAATGCATCGCTGCAGCACCTGCCCTTCCGCCTCTCCTTCTGTCCACTCTCCCTGTGGCGCTGGCAGCTCTACGCTGCCCAGAGCACCAAGTCCCCTTGGAACTTCCTGGGCGAGGACCTGTACGAGCAGTCAGATGAGGAGCAGGACTCCGTGAAGGTCAGGCACAGAGCCCGCCTCTGGCTTGCTGGGCCAATGTGCCATGGCCTTTCCAGTACTGCGTGGGCATCTGCCCTCGAGCTGTACCCAGTGGCTGTGTCAGAAGTGCCACAGCACCAGCAGTGCCCCTTCTGCCCCTGGGAAGCTTGCCCATACTCCCCTTTCCCCTACACTTCTAAATGTCTCAGACGAGTCCTTAGTACTTGTCAGTTCCAGTTTTTTCTCCAGCTTCTTCCTTCATCCCTCCCATGCACAGGGATCCTGGCCAGCTGCCTCTGTCCTGGTCCCAGCCAGTTCCATTTGCGTTCCCCACCCAGAAATGCATGCACTGAAGGGGGCTCCAAGATGTGTTCCATTGGGTCCCTCTGGCTTCATAGGGAGGGGAGGGAAGGCCTGAGCAGGTGTTGTGAGCTGTACCAGTGTGAGGCCAGTGTCTCCTTGGTTTAGGGCGGCGCAGCTGGAGGCTTTGTAGCAGCCCAGGGAAAGTGCTCTTCCTTGTGCTGATTGGGAAGCGAAGCGCAAACTGCTCCCAGTTGCTTCCTCCTGGAGGGTCAATCTAGGCACCTTCCCCTGTTGTCTGTCTCATCTTGTGTGGCCTAGGTGGCTGTTTCTCTGGTTCTCCCCACACAGGCAACACTTACCTCTCTGCTCTTCCCCAGGTCGCCCTCCTGGAGACCAACCCATACCTGCTGGCCCTGACCATCGTCGTGTCCATCGTGCACAGCATATTTGAGTTCCTCGCGTTCAAGAATGGTGAGTGGAGCTGAGCTGTGGGGTCCTGTGTCCCAGGCCATCACTGGGTGCTGCCCCTGGGGCTGTCCTGGCCTTCACTGCCATTTCATGGCCTTGGGGGTCAGAACAAGGTCTTGCAAGGCAGCCACAGGAGAAGTGCACCTGCCCATGCCTAGTTTTGATCTCTGCTTGTGCCTGGACGAGGTGCTCAGAGCTCATAGGGCTGGCACAGGTGTTGAGGCCAGGGCTCATGCTACCTTCAGGCCACCTGCCCAGCTCTCCAAGACTCCGGTCCTCGTCCCTTGTGTCCCCTCCATCTGCAGACATGCCTGAGGAAGGGAACTGCAGGTGCGGCTCAGGGGCTCACTGATTACCAGCATTGCCTTAGCAAGTTCCCTGCCTCTTACAGGCCTGGGAATGCAGTCCCTGTAACCACATGGAAGTGCAGATGGGTCAAACATCCATAGCCTGAGTGAGCAGAGGGCTGAGTCAGCCCTTGCGGGCTGTAGGCAAGGGTCTGGGCAGGTGCTCTGTGCCCCTGATGGCTGGCAGAGCTGCTCTGCCTTGGGCAGCCTGGCTTCCTTCCCCGCTGAGAACTGCACTTGCAGGCAATGCAACTCCATGCTCTGCGCCTCGGAGCAGGCTGAAAGCAGGACTGTGGCCCCTGCAGGGTCGGGAGAGGCTAAGCTGATCTCAAGGAGCTCTATCCTTTGCTCTCAGACATCCAGTTCTGGAACAGCCGGCAGTCCCTGGAGGGGTTGTCCGTGCGGTCCGTGTTCTTTGGGGTGTTCCAGTCCCTCGTGGTTCTGCTCTACATCCTGGACAATGAGACCAACTTTGTGGTTCAAGTCAGCGTCTTCATAGGGCTCCTCATCGACCTCTGGAAGATCACCAAAGTCATGGATGTCCGGGTGAGGAGGGGGCTGGCCACACCAGGCCTCTGCAGCTCTCCATAAGTCAGGGGAGGGTCCTGTCTGCAGGTCTATGAGGTGGGCAGAGCAGCCATGCTGCTCTAGCCTGGTTCCTGCCTTGGTGGGCATGTGTGGTATTGGTCTCTTCCCTTCTCTGGGGTGCAGGATGGAGAGAAGGTAGGAGTCCCATGACCTGGAGTGAGAAGGCAGGGCCCTTGCTAACGTCCCCTGGCTGCTAATGTCTCCTGAGAGACTCGTTGCTTCCTGCCATGTCTCTGGGTTGCAGCCAGGGGCTGCAGGTAGGAATCCTCCCTGCCCTGCTCCTGTCCCAGCTTTTTGCTCGAGGCCTGGCCTCTGGCTGCAGTGCCAAGTCGTGGCTGTTACCTCTGCTCCTGTGGGTGAGGGGTATCGTGAGTGTCTGGGTGAAGATGAGCCGCCATTTGGTCTCAGAGATGCGGATGCAGGCTTGTCCCTTTCCCCTATTCCTGAGGCTCTGCCTGGCCAAGCTCTGTGCAATGGTGTCGGGACTCTGATCTCAGCTGGGTCAGTCAGAGCTGTATGTGGACTCTGATCTGGACTTGTGCGTGTTTCCCAGCCTGAGGGGGTTGGGTCTCAACCCATGTCCGAGCCCTATGAATCAGTTGGATCCAGCTGCCTCATCACACCCTCCGCAGACCCTCTCTGCTTCTCACCTGCTGTGTCTGCACTGACCAGAAGGCAGTGCTGGAGAGGCCTGGCTGAGACCTCTGGGGCACACAAGCGTGGCCCGTGCTGGCAGCCTGGTGCTTCTTGCAGCCTCTGGCCTGGGTGATGAGCAGTAAGCGGATAGCTGGGGTGTGTCCTGTCCTCCAGCCAGGCTGTCCTGGGACCCATCTCATGCTGCCTCCATACCTTCTGCTCCTTTCAAACAGCTGGATCGAGACAACAAAGTTGCAGGGGTCTTCCCACGCCTGACCTTCAAGGACAAGTCCACCTACATCGAGTCATCCACCAAAGTCTACGATGATGTAAGTGGGCACCTGTTGGGGGGCCTGGGTGCATGTAGAGACTTCCCCAGGGAGGGGTAGCCGGGCTGGAGAGAGCTCTCTAGACTTGGGGACCTTGCCAGAGCCTGCACGGGGTTCCCTTGGCCCCAGAGAAGCAGAGGGGCTGCGATTGCCTTCCCCTTGCCACTGCTCCAGGCCCACCAGCAGACCGGAGATGGGCCATGGGGCAGGACAGAGCGCATACACCAAGGGCTGTGAGACGGGGCTCCAGGCAGTGGTGTGCCTGCTTCTCCTCTCCACTGTGCTGGTTCCTGGGTCTCTGGGCCTTGGACATTCCCCTGCCTGGCTCTGGGCAGGGCATGTCCCTGCTCTCCTCTGTCCTTCCCCCTAGGCCTGGCTGCAGGTGGTGATGTGGGGGGTATGGAGGCCTGGCTCTGGGTAGCTGCAGGCAGCCTGGCCCCCTGCTTCTGGCAGTCTCTGTAGAAACACCCTAGCCCTGTGCTGCCATGTGGGGTGGAAATGGGGGTGACTCCACCAGCCAAAGAGCCTTGTCAATGGGGTTTAGCCCCTGCCTGGGCTGTTCTGGAGCTTGGGCTCTCCCTCACCCTGGATAGCTGGGAAAACAGAAGGGACAACCCCAGGCTCCTGCCAGCCCCCATGTGGGACAGGCGCAGTGTCACTTTGGCTAGCTGGGGGGGAGGAAGTGTGTCCAGCACACCAGGACCTGAAGGACCAGGGTGCTGAATGCAGCCCCCCCTTGTGCTGGGGTGGGGTCTGTGTGGTGGTGTGAGCCCCTGCAGCCTGTGCAGAACAGGGAGGACCAACCCCATGGTGCCCTCAGCCCTGCACAGGACCTTGCACTGCCCCTGCTGCTCACAGCCGCCCCTGCCTGTCGCCCCCAGATGGCATTCCGGTACCTCTCATGGATCCTCTTCCCCCTGCTGGGTTGCTACGCCGTGTACAGCCTGCTGTACCTGGAGCACAAGGGCTGGTACTCGTGGGTGCTGAGCATGCTCTACGGCTTCCTCCTGACCTTCGGTGAGTGGCAGCACTGTCGCCTTTACGCCAGCTGCAGCTCCCTGCACCCTGGGAGCCTGCCAGCACCACACTGGGTACCTGCCTGGTCAAGTTACCCCAGTCCAGAGCCTCTTCCCTCAAGATGGCTGCTCCCCAGTGCCTGGCATTGCCTCCAGCGACCTGACTGCAGGGACCTCCTCTTCCCAGCAGAGACATGTTTGGGCCCAGATGCACCTCTGCTAGGGGCACATCCCTGCTGAGGCCATGATCAGGGCAGGGTGAGGGTTAGGGTGAACAGAGCAGTGTCTCAGCCCTAGCCTGGGTGACGTGTGTGGTGGGGCAGGGGACGCTGCCCGTGCAGAGAGGGGCAGGCAGTTCGGGAGAGCTGTGGGGCATAAGCCAGACCCTGTTCATAGATTCATAGATGCTAGGGTCGGAAGGGACCTCAATAGATCATCAAGTCCGACCCCCTGCATAGGCAGGAAAGAGGGCTGGGTCTAGATGACCCCAGCTAGATGCCTATCTAATGTCCTCTTGAAGACCCCCAGGGTAGGGGAGAGCACCACCTCCCTTGGGAGCCCGTTCCAGACCCTGGCCACTCTAACTGTGAAGAAGTTCTTCCTAATGTCCAGTCTAACTAGACTGGGTACCTGTGGGTAGGACCAGGTATGTCTCGGGATCCCCCTGCTGGGATCTGAAGCAGACACCCGCAATCGTCTTTGCTTCATTCTGGCCTCCTAACCAAACTGGGCAAGTTGCCTGTGACCCGAAAGGACCGCCCCGGCCCTGGCCTGTGGGATGGGCAACAATGTTCCCAGGTTAGTGGGGCCAGGACTCGCCCATGTCAGATAGGTGCAGTGCTCCCTGCGTAGCTACGGCCCCAACTCCCTCCCAGCTCTGTGTGGCTCCTGGCCCTCTGTCCTCTGCGCATGGCTGGGGAGTGGCTGTGACCCCCTGAGTGGCTTGAAGGCCTGCCCATCACTGCTTCCAAGCTCCCTGACCCATTTGCAGTGCCCAACCACCCCAGCTTGGGGATCCTGCAGTGTCTCTGTTCTCTGTCTCCTGGTGGTTTGTCCCCATCTGACTGCTCAGACCAGCAGGGTGGGCTTCCCTGGGCTCAGGGAGAGCAGCTGTCTCCTGTTTGCCTCAGCTGCACTGTGCCCAGCTCTCCAGCCTGTTCATCTTTCAGTCCTGTCCTCCTAGGCATTCACCAGTCCCAGCTTTGTGTCACCAGGGGCCTCCCCCACAGCCCTCTGGGCACCGCTGTTCTGGGGGGAGTGGGGGCTGACAGTTTTCAGGGCTGGGCGCCATGGTGCTGCCTATTCCTGAGTGGGAGGAGGGTCCCCCGGCTTCAGTGGTCAGCTGGTCTCTGGTCCTGGTCCCTTCAGGACCCAGGGTGGCGGCAGCCCCTCTGTCTCTCCCCTGTCAGCACGTTTGCATAGTTCCTGTCCCACTGCAGTGAGACGAGGCTGCGGAGAACAGCAGCCAGTGCAGGAAGGCTGAAACCTGGCCCTGCCAGCCAGCACCACGTTGGGCTGCCGCTGGTAAAGCCTTTGGGCTTGTAGCTTGTGTCCAGGCTGCCATGTGAAAGGCTCTCCACCCCCACCCCCCTGCTGCCTGGCTTGGCCCACAACTCTGCTCTCCCTGGACCCTACCTCTTGCTTGTCTGGATGCCCTGATGTCAGAGCAACTAACCCTGGCTTCCATTGGTATAAGCCAGGGGTTCTCAGCTAGGGTTTTGTGGCACCTGGGGGGCCTTAAGATCCTTTCTTGGTCTGCAGGCACTGTGTAGTATCAGGTGTTCAGGCACAGTTCACAAGACTAAACCCAGAGGTTCCTAACAGGAACTAAGACGGTTAACCCTGTTCCACCCGGCTGCTTTCTAAGTTCCCGGTAGCAGCAGAATTGCTCTGGGATTTGTCTTTAGCCAAAAAAACAAGCAAGAATTGAACAGCTGGCACTTCCTGAGGGAGGCCTTGAGTTTCAGTCTCACCAACATAAAAACCATTGAGCTGGGAGCTGGGTTAAAGAATCATTCCTCAGCTTGGCCCGGCCTCCCCGGGAGGTGGTGTTGCATAGGTACGACAGGTCTTAACATGCGTCTGTACAGTCCTTGGTTCTTGAGTTTCTACTGTCCAAATGCTGGGCGGCATTTTCAGTTCACAGGGTCATTTCTTGACTCGTGATTTGTGCTGAGCTGTTTCTTTTGCATGGAGGTGGAATTAAAGCTGTGCACCCCAGCACCTGCCCGCAGCGTTTAAGGTGGGCATCTCAGCAGCTCTTAAATGTGCTGGCGACCAACAGCAAATCATTGCGGTGCCTTCTACTCCAGAACACAATCTGCCGGGACTGGCCAGAGCACTCTGGTCATTCAGGATCTCTGAGCCCATCCCTCTGTGTCCCCTGCTTGGATTCAGGGGTCAGAAGAGGGCTCCGGGGGCTCCATCTGGGCCCCTCTTCCCTGCCCCCTTGGAGGTTTCTTAGCCCTGAGCAAGCCCGTCTCCACAGTGAGTTGGCACCCAATACTCTCCCTGTGCCTGCTGCCAGATGTTGGCTGGGGGTTATGGCAGCTCTGGCCCAGGCATTCACCAGACCAGTGACAGGACCAGTTTGGTAACTGAATGTCTTTCCAGTGTTGGCAAACCCCAACTGTGAGTTGTGCTGTGCTGACTGGAAAGACCTGGGCCAGCCATAGGCAATTGGTTGTTTTTCCAGTGGGTTAATGGCACCTGCGTTTTCCCTCACGTGTGTGGGTTGCCCTTACCCTCTGCACTAGTTGTGGGCAGCCTCTGACCTAACCCCTTCTCATCCCCAGGCTTCATCACGATGACGCCTCAGCTCTTCATCAACTACAAGCTGAAGTCCGTGGCCCACCTGCCATGGCGGATGCTTACCTACAAAGCGCTCAACACCTTCATCGACGACCTCTTCGCCTTTGTGATCAAAATGCCCATGATGTACAGGATAGGCTGCCTCCGAGACGGTAAGGGCCCCATGTCAGCTCCCAAGCAGTGGTGGGGGGGTCATGGCTGAGTCTCTGCCCCAGCACAAAGGGGTCATTGGCTGCGCTGAGCCTGGCAGTGCTGGAGAGGCCCAGACCTGTAGGGCAGCCCCCAGCTGGATGCTGGCATCTGTGGCACAGCCCTTCCTTCAGCTGGCCGTGGCATCTCCCAGGAGCCCAGCGGTCAGTTCCTGGAGCTGGGCTGTGGGGCTCCCCATGCGGGCCGTGCCCAGCCAGGAGAGCTCTGCCTCCGGGTAGCCTAATGCCCGTGTCCAGGCAGGACTGGCCGCCGTCTCAGCAGCCCCCGCTCTCTCTGCTCTCTTCCCGCAGATGTTGTCTTCTTCATTTACCTCTACCAGCGCTGGATCTACCGGGTGGATCTCTCGCGCGTCAACGAGTTTGGGATTAGCGGGGAGGAGCAGGTCTCGCAGACGCCGCCAGCAGCTGCCCTGGCTGATGGGGCTGTCCCCGCGCTGCCTGCAGAGCCTGCCAGCAGCGCCCCAGACGCCCGGACGGAGGGGCCAGCCAACGGCACGCTGGTAGTACCAGAGGATGCGGGCACAGGCTCCCCGGGGGAGAAAACGGCAGAAGACAAGAAGAAGGATTAACCCGCCTAACTTGATTTTTAAAAAGGCCCAAGTTGACCCTGCGGTGGGGACCGGACAGAGCGAAGGCGGCCGCAGCCTCCCTCAGCTCCAAAGCTTTTCTCTTGTCCCCAGTATGTGCTGGGGGAGGGGGCAGACGTCCCTGTGCTGTGCTGTGTCCGAGGGCGCGCCCTGTGTCTGTATTTAACGTCAGCCCCATCCCGTAATCATTGTGAGCTCCATTCCATTGTGGCGGTGTGTAGGACGTTGTCAGGAGTTGCTCAGAGTCGTGTCTCTTCCATAACGAGAGCTGATCCCCTGCGAGGCCCCATCTCCTCGTTACACTCTACTACGGACTCTGGATTTAATAAATTCATATGGGTGTTTAAGTTAAACTGCACTCTCCTCCTTTGACCTGCGTGTGGGCGGGTGGGCCTCCCCTCACTCAGTCTAGTCCCTACTGGCCCCTCTGCCCTCCCCACAGGGCCCCCGCAGCTCCAGGCCTTGGGCTCTGGTGGCACTGGGGTCGGCTGTGGGGTGAGGACATGGGTCTCCCTGGCTTGAGACCCAGGACCTTCCTTCATGTCTGCACCCCCAGAAGGTGTAGGGCCTTCCTCCAGGGGCCCTGAGTTTGCCTGAGCTTCCTCCACCCCAGGGCTGGGGGGGCATGGGCAGGACTACAGGAACACTGGGGTGCTATTGCACCCCCCACACCTGGCCCTGACCTCGGGCACTGTGTGCCAGGCTCTGGGTAAGCTTCTCCCCCCTCGTGCCCTTCCAGCTGCCTCTAGCAGAGCCCCGTGGGCTGCCCCGATCCAGCCGGGTCCTGCCGCTGCTGGCTCCTGCCCTGTAAGCAGGATCAGCCAAGCTCCAGCGCCCTGTGACTCATCCCAGCACCTCCCACAGCTCAGGCCAGGCGGAGCATGGGGCTGCCCTTCCTGTGCCCTCTGCAGTGCTCTGCTCCGTGTGCTGGCAGGGTTGGGGGATGCTGGGTCCTTGGTGGTGGTTGGGGGGCTCAGGGGTCGGTGCCCCCTGGCACTTTGTGGGGCTCAGGCCTGTTGCTGGTTGCAGCAGACTGGCGGGCTCCTGTACTCAGCTCTAAGGGGCTCAGATGGTGGGGAGCCGGCCTGGGGCTCAGGCCCCTGCCCAGGGCTGAGGCTGCTGGTGGACGGCTTGGTGCTGAGCCCTGTGGGTGCTGCCGGCTGCTCCCGGCACCCAGTGGGGACAGCTCTCAGGACCCCCCCGAGCCCTGTGGGCTGGTGCCTGGGAGCTTGTGCTGTTCTCTCGCTGGCTGCCTCAGTGTCCTCCCCTGGGCTGTCATGCCCTGGGGGTGGGAGGGTGGTGCTTGTGCTGACCCCCCTGCCATTACCCCAGGGCCCCCCTGCTGTGCAGGGCCGGAAAAAGAGGTACCAGGCCATCGCCGTGCCAGTGAGCAGGCCGTGCCCTGAGGTGCGGGGGGCTGGTCTGGGGGTCCTGGGGGCCCACTTCCTCTCCAGTGGTGTCTCCGAGGCTTTCTGCTGTCAGGATCAGACCCAAGCCAGCCCTGGGCCATGCAGGGGCCTTGCCCCACGTGGGTGTGGGGAGCTCTAGGCAGGGCCCGGCTGGGGTCGGGGGCTAGACGGGGCCTCGCTGGGTGCGAGACCAGCGTCGCCCCACAGAGCCCCTTGGCTGGGCGAGGGCACTGGTCACGGTGCGTGTGGGCATCTACATGCTGGTGCATGTCCATGTGCACATGTGCATGCACATGCACCTGCGTACTCACACGCAAGTGCGCACACATTTATCCGTGTGTGCGACTGCATGCACAGGGCACCTTTACACACGTGCATGTGTGTGTGCACCTGTCTGTGCGTGTGCGCATGCAGCCGTAGCCGTGCACGCACGTGTGCACACGCATGTTCAAGCCCCTGCCCGTGTGTGCCCACGTGTGC
>NW_005842578.1:874328-876652 GCF_000455745.1 Alligator sinensis
CGGGCGGAGGCGCGGGCGGCCCCCCGCCCCCACCAGCGAGTCGGAGAAGGACTCGGGCTTCTCAGGTACGTGGGGCCGGGGGGCGCGAGGACCCGGCCGTGCCCAGCGGGGCCCTTTCCCTGAGCCCGGCGGGGGGACGGGACCAGGCGCTGCCACTGCAGACCCTGTGGAGGGGGCCGGGCCGGGCCAGGCCGTGCAGGACCCTGCGGGGCCCTCGCACCCTGCTCCTGCAGCGTCTCCCCTCGTCCCTGCGCGGGCTGGGCCCTGGTGGGCGCTGTGGTGCCAGCCTCCCCCTCGCTGCCCTACTGCTGGAGGAGAGCCTGGGGCAGGGGTGTCCCCGTGCCCCCTGCGGCAGGTCCCTGGGCCACCGTGTGGTGGCAGTGGACAGCCGGCGGGGGCAGTGCCCGGGGTGTTTGTGCAGAGCGGTGTTGGGCTTGCCTGCCCGCCCGGTCCTGGGGCAGAGAGGCTCCGCTGGTGACGGGCCCATGAGCTGAGACTGCAGAGGGGCAGGGGCTTGGTGGAGGGGGCCCTCTGCTCATAGCCCCCCAGCCCTGAGTGGGTGCAGGGGCTGGGGCTGTGCCCTTCCCCAGGAAAGCTGCGGGGGGCTGCCCTGGTCGTTCTGGGCGCTCGGGACCCAGAGCGGGGCTGGGCCCTGGTTCTTTGAGGCCGAGGGGTTGGTGAGACCAAGGTGAACGCTGGCCCCTGCGCCTGAGGGTGTGAGCCTGGCTCCACTGGGGGCCCTGGCAGTACAGCCCAGGCTGGGCCTGTCGCCGGTGCCCACCCACACCCCTCACTGCCCCGCTCTGGTCCTGTGCAGATGCCAGCTCCGAGTACCTGAGTACCCTGGACCAGACCGACACGGAGGAGTCGGCTGCCCAGCGCCTGCCCAAGCCTCCACGGCCGCGCCGAGCCCCAGGGTTCGGCTGCCCCTTCCCTAGCCTGGCCCCCATCTATATCGTCAAGAACGTGATCCTCAAGCAGGTAGCCCCGTGCCTCCTGGCCCGGCACCTCCCTTGCTGCTCAGAGCCTGGTGCCCAGCTGCTCACTCTCCTCTTGCTCTTGCTTGCAGCCGCTGGGAGGCTCGCCTGGCCCCCAGCTCCTGGCCTGGAGCCACCCCCCGCTGGATGCTGCGCAGAGCCAGGCCCGGCTCCTCTTCCTCCCACAGTCCATGCCCACAGCAGCTCTCAAGCCCCTGCGGCCCGGCCGGAAGCCACCAGCCAAGGACACCTACTTGCCCATCCTCAAAGCCTACCCCAAAATTGCCCCCCACCCGGACCGTGGCCGGGAGAGCAAGGCGGGGCCTGCACTGGCACCTGCAGCAGGGACCAGCAGCACCAGCCACAGCAAGACCAAGTGCTTGTGCCTGGAGGAGGCCTCGGTGCCACCCGTGCCTGACAGCAGCAGCCAGGAGCTGGCACCCTCAGCCGGCAGCCCACCGGCGCCACTGCCCCGGGACGTGGTGACTTCCTCCACAGAGTCAGGGGGCAGCCTTGCTGCTGTGGACCCTGCTGAGGGGAGGATGCTGTCTCGTGCCTCCAAGAAACTGGGCCCGAGCCTGGGGAAGCAGCGGCGCTTCCACAACACGGTGGAGATCCTGCGGCGCTCGGGGCTGTTGGGCATCACGCTGCGGACCAAGGAGCTGCTGCGGCAGAACAGCAGCACGCAGCGGGAGATTGCAGAGCTGCAGGAGCATGCGCGCCTGCTGTGTCAGGCTGTGCAGGGCAATGACGCCCAGGCCTGGGCCCGGCTCCAGGACGCCATCAGCCTTTCGCCTGCCTACGGGGCCAAGTGGGGCCGTGTGGGGCTCAGCCGCCCTGCTGCACTGGGGCCTGACTCCACGGCTGCTCCCACAGACTCACACCGGGAGCCCCCGCCCAGCTCACCCCCAGGCCTGGCACTGGCCCCGGCCCCGGACATGGTGCCTGCACCCCTGCCTTAGCCTGTGGCCACGCTCAGCAAATAAACCTGTTCCAACACCCAGTGGCTGTAGCTTCCCGCTATGGGTGCCAGGCCTAACCCTTCCTTTCCTGGGGGGGCATAAGGCTGTAGGGAGGGGGCCCTGTCGCCACTGAGGGGGTGCCCAGCTGCCTGCTCCAGCTGCCAGGGTGGGGAGGGGGCAGGGAGCCCCTGGGGCAGGGCCTGAGCTGGGGGCTGCTGCTGTGCCCCGGCCCGTGGGTGGGAGGGAGGGGCTGGACCTGTTTCTTGGCTTCACTGGGCACCTAGCGGGTGGGGCAGGGCAGGGCCAGGCCTCGCTCCTCCGAGCTGAGCGCGGGACCCACGTGGGCGGGGCCCAGCTGCAGGCGTCGCGCCCCGTGGAGACCTGC
>NW_005842578.1:877275-881718 GCF_000455745.1 Alligator sinensis
GGACGAGCCTCCGCGCCGCGGGGCCGGGAGGGGCTCACCCGCTGCAGGGACCCAGAGGAGTCCCCGGGCTCGTGCTGTGCTCGGCCAGGGCCGCCGGGCCCGCGCTCCCCTCACGTCTCTTCTCCCCCAGGTGAGACCCTTCTTTAAGTCCTTTGCAGCAGCTCCATCCCCCGCTGAGCCGGGGGCCCCCAGCCCGCCCGGGCCCTCATCCTACGCAGACTATGTGGTCAAGCAGGCGGCTACGGCCGCGGCCCCCAGGGCTGCCCCAGCCACTGCCTTGGCATCCAAGCAAGGGGCTGCCCCAGAGCCGCCCCCGCCCGGCAAGGAGGCCAAGGCCCCCTCGCCCGCTGCCACCCACAGCACGGAGGGGTCCGAGGGCGGGCCTGGGCCTGGGGATGTGGCCCCAAGCCCCACGTTCAAGCCGGGAGTCAGAAGCAGCAGCAGCATCATCGTCAGGCCCTGCCAGGTGACAGGGCAGGAGGGGGCGGGCAGGGTCCCCTGCCCCTCCCAGCACCCCTGCCACGGCTCTGATGCCCGCGGCTGTTCCCTCTGCAGCGGGGAAACCCTGTCCTGAAGTTCGTGCGCAACGTCCCCTGGGAGTTCGGCGACGTTGTCCCCGACTACGTGCTGGGCCAGAGCACGTGTGCGCTTTTCCTAAGGTGAGCCCAGGCTCTCGGGTCCGTGCCCGCCTGCCAGGCACCAGCAGTGATGGGGCGGCCCCTTGGGCTATGAGAGGCACCGCTCCAGGGCCAGCTGGGCAGCGTGAGGGTCTCCAGCCCATGGTAAGGCTGTGCCCACTGGAGCCCTGGTGCGGCCAGGCTGGCAGTGAATGGTTGGTTTGTTTTGGGGGAAGGGGTCAGGTTGGGGGGCAGCCCGTTTGGGCAGGGATCGGGGTGGCACCGCGGCCAGCCCATTCTGGCAGGGCAGGGGGAAGGCTGAGGTGGGTGCAGGGCTGGTTCATTCAGGGGTGTGGGGGAGAATTGGGCTGCCCGGAGGGACCTGTGGCCCAGGCTGACAGTGACCGACTCCAGCGCTCTCTGTTCCACTCTCCTGGCCACAGCCTGCGGTACCACAACCTCAAACCGGACTACATCCATGAGCGGCTGCGGCGCCTGGGCCGGACCTTTGCCCTGCAAATCCTGCTGCTCCAGGTTGATGTGGTGAGGAACTGCAAGTGGCACCCCCCTCCGACCCTGCCCCCCCCATGCTGCAGCCCCAGGTCCTCCATCATTCCCCCCCTCCACCCCACCGCTCTCTCCTTGCTGCAGAAAGACCCGCATAAAGCTCTAAAGGAGCTAGCCAAGATCTGCATCCTGGCAGACTGCACCCTCGTTCTGGCCTGGAGGTAAGGGGCAAGGGCGGGGGCAGCCCGGGAATGTTCTGAGCTCTGACCAGGAGGGGTTGGGCAGGCAAGGTGTCGCCACCGACAGCCACAGGCACTTGCTAAGGAATCAGTCCTGCTGTGATGGAGCCAGATCCCCAAGACTGGGGATGCTGCACTCTGGGCCATGGGGACCTTGGGCCAGGCACTGGCCAGGGGTCATTCGCCCTCCCTGAGCTCCCCCCGGTGCTCTCCCTCAGCCCTGAGGAGGCCGGGCGCTACCTGGAGACCTACAAGGCCTACGAGCAGAAGCCGCCTGACTTGCTGATGGAGAAGGTAGACCAGGACTTCCTCTCCCAGGTAAGGCAGTGCTACGGCCTGGGCCTGGGGTCTGCAAGCTCCCCAGTGACGGTGCCCAGCTGACAACTCTGTTCTGCTGCAGATGACGAACTGTTTCACCAGCGTCAAGTCGGTGAACAAGACGAACACATTGAGCCTCCTCTCTGCCTTTGGGGTGAGCTGGGGCTGGGTCTGCCAGGTGCGGGGGGCCAGACCTGGGAGGGGGTCATTTGTGGGGACCTGCCCCTTCCTGCCAGCCCTGTTTGCCCCCAGTGCACGACCCTGGCAGAGCCAGGCCCCCCTGACTGTGCCTGCCCTTGCCTTCCAGTCCCTGGCCAGCATCACACAGGCGTCCCGGGAGGACCTGTCCCTGTGCCCGGGCATTGGGCCTCAGAAGGTAGGAGCAAGCAAGGGTCCTTTCTGGGGCCCTCCTAGCACCTGCACTTGCCCACTGGCACACAGGCTGGCACTGGGCACAGCCCCTCTGGCTCAGCCTTCCCTGCCTGGCTCTCCCCTAGGCCAAGAGGCTCTTTGACGTCCTCCATGAGCCCTTCCTGAAGGTGCCCCGGCGGGCAGAGCCCTCCCTGCCCAGGGGCCTGGACAAGGAGTGACACCAGCCTGCTTCCGGACCAGGCCCCAAACGCTGCCTACAGGCCTGGAGTCAACCTGCTGCGCAATAAAGGTGGTTGGGCAGAGATTGACTCGGCCTGTGTGCTGGAGCGTGGCAGGCAGAGGGCAGGGATCCCTATTCGCATGGGTGCGGGGCGCAGCTGGAGGCCTGTGTGGTGCTGCTGCCTAAGGTCAGCCCAGAGCCCTCCCTTCTCTGGGTTGTGCCTGGCACTGGACTGTGCCCCCTCCCTCCCAGCCAGGCCCTGTTGAGCTTGGCACGGGGTCCTGGCTCCCACCTCCCTCCCTGGGTATGGCTGGGTCATCTGGAAGGTCACATGGCCATGGCTCAGGGCTCCCTTTCTAGGCCCCCACCTTCTGCCACCTCCTCACTGGGCAGGGGGGGGGGGCTCTGCTTGGGCATGGGGTGGAACTCCTGCCCCAGCAGGAGCCACAACCACCAGGCTCCTGCCCCTGCCTCATCCCTAGGGCTGCTCACAGCACCCAGCTTCCCTCCCCCTGCTGCCATCACCCCAGCAAAGGGGACCCTGCACCCCATAGGAACGAGCCCCACATGGGGCCCCTCCTGTGCTGCAAGGGCAGGTGAGCAAAGGACGCATGAGGCCTCCTGCTGTGCACTGGCCTTTATCACTGAAGATCTGAGCAGAGCTGGGGCCCCCAGCACTGGGGGTGGGGACTGCAGTGGCTATGATTGGGCTCTGCTCTGAGCAGCCAGGGCTGGCAAGTCCTCCCCAGAAAGTGGCAGGATCGGACAGGGCTGGAGACGGGCACAGTTCTGGCTCGGGCAGGACCCTGTGCGGCTCTGGTTCCTAGGGTACACCGGCATTCTTCTCCTGGAGGCACCCGTCTGCTGCTGCTGGCCTGGTGCAGGGGCCACCTCGCCTCAAGGTGCATCATCCTGTGGCACCCCATGTGCCCGCTTGTGCTTCCTCTTCCTCTTGTGGCTGGGGCTCGGCTCCTGCACAGGCCCCTGCTCCTGGGTGGGTGGTTTGGGGCTGGTACAGCCCCCTCCCCAGGGCCCCAGCTCCTCAGGCGTCTCCTGCTGCGTGTCCAGCAGCGCAAGGCTGCCTGCCAGCTCCTCTGTCACCCGCCGCCTCTTCTTCCTCTTCCTGCCTGAGCCCAGCTCTGGCTCCGCATCTGTTCCTGTAGCCCTCACAGGGCACTGTCCCTTTGGGCTGCCCCCGAAGGGCAGGAACCGCTGCTTCAGCCCTGCAGGGACCTGGGGGGCTGGCCGGGAGGGCACAGCCAAGGGGGGGCCCCCACTGCTGGGGTCCCCGAACTTCTCGTAGATGCTGAGGGTGCCGCAGAAGGGGGGGGCGCAGCAGAGAGGCCCAGAGTGGGCAGAGGGCACCAGCAGGCAGGTGCTGTCCAGCTCCCCCTGCGTGCCATGGATGCCGTAGAGCCGCCGGGACCCATCCAGCTTCCGCCTCAGCGTCTGGGCCCCAGCCAGGACCACGGTGCAGCCGTCCAGGCTGTGGGAGGAAGGCAGCAGTGAGCCCTGGCGCTGCCCCCGCTGGGCACCTGGAGCCACCCCGACCTCCCCCAGCCCAGCCCAGCCCAGGGCAGCGTCCCCCAGGGCTGCAAGAGGACCCAGGAGTCTGGCTCTGCTCTCACCTGTCAGGGGTGAAGTCTGCCGGGGCCCGGATCAGCCACAGTTCCTTGGAAGGGCCTTGCAGCGCCTCCTTCGTGAGGGGGGTCTCGGGCATGCAGGGGCTGGCGGAGAAGTCGGGGGGGCACTGGAACCGGGGCAGGGCTGTGGGCAGAGCAAAGCAGAGCAGGGGGTCAGGGGCAGTCAGAAGCCCCCATGCCCGCAGAACCAGCCCCTGTGCGGATGCCACCCCTGCCCAGCACCAGCCTGCACGGAGACCTGGGATCTGTGGCTCAGCCCCCCAGGATCAGAGCCCCCAGCCTGGGACAGGGTCTGGCCCTTGACCTGGGATCCTCAGGTTGGGGCTGCTCAGCGCCCAGTGCCCCTCCAGCATTGGGACCCAACGCACTACCCCACAAACGCCCCCTCAGGATCGTGCCCCCCCACGCACTACCCCACAAACGCCCCCCACCAGGATCGGGACCCCGGCCCCGCTCACCGCCGGCGTGCCCCCGCGGCTCCATGGCGTGTCCCGGCCGCACCCACGTGGCTGGGCCGGCCCGCCCCC
>NW_005842578.1:882701-883921 GCF_000455745.1 Alligator sinensis
ATCCCCCGCCCCCGAGTCCTGCCCCTAACGTCCCCTCCCGCCTGGGCTCGGAGCTCCGGGCTGTACGTGGGGGCAGGAGCTGCCCCGACCCGGGCTCTGGCTGGGCCCTCGCCTCCCCCGGCCCCGTGGCCCCCACTCCCTGCCAGGCCATGCCAGGAATAGCCTGGAGCCCAGATAAGGGCTGTGCTTCCAGGGCCATAAAAGGTGCTGGTGGCTGACCCTGTGCTGGGCGCTTGTTGGTGGCTGGGGGGATGCTGACCCCTCCCATGTCGGGGCGACAGCCCCATGACCCATGGATTGTGTCAGCCCAGAGACTGCAGCAAATGCAGCATCACAGGGCGTGAGTGTCCTGCTGGTGTATTCACTCTGGGCCCTAACGATGGTGCTTGGCTCTGTGCTTTCCAGCTGCTCCGCAGAGGGGTTTCAGCAGTTTGTAGCTATGCACGGAGGTCTGGGCAGGCCTGACAGTCTCCCAGCAGGCCCCTGTGGCAGGCGTGCCCCCCCCCGCCCCCAGGCCCACCCATGGGAGGCTGGAACCAACTTCCCAGGGAAGTGGTCCTCGCCCCTACCTTGGGCAAATTCAAGAGGAGGTTGGACGATCACCTGTCTGGGGTCTTGTGAACCCAGCATTCATTCCTGCCTGTGGCAGGGGATCAGGCTAGATGATCTGTTCGGGTCCCTCCTGACCCGAGCTACTATGAAACTATGAGGCCTCCATGGGCAGGAGCTTGGGCGAGCATCCTGGGCCTAGCTGGCTCTTGCTCAGCCAGGAGACAGCTGCAAATTGCAGCTCCAGGGTCCTGAGCTGGAGCAGAGCCCTGCGGGCACCTGGCAGGACATCTCCCCAAGGTTTGCCCCCATAGAGAGAGACTGCAGCGAGGGGGCTCTGGGGCCATTGGCTCCGGCTCCCCCGACACTGCAGGGCCTTAGAGAGGTCCCAGGCCTGGCGGGGGCTGTGCCTGGGCAGTGGTGGCTTGGGGCCCCACCTGCAGCCCATGGGCTGGGCGGCTCCCGCCGCATTACCCAGCTGTCTGGAATTGGGCGTGGAGCGTCGGGAGAACAGGTTTCCCAGGCGGATGCCTGCAGCGTGAGTGTGCAGTATGCAGAGCTCAGGCCCCGCTCCTGCCCCCAGAAGCGCAGGGGCCGGCCTGGGGCTGGCATGGCCCTACCCTGTTCCCACAGGGCAAGCCCACGACCCCTGCATGGGCCTGGCACCGGGG
>NW_005842578.1:883933-889486 GCF_000455745.1 Alligator sinensis
ACGGCATCATGTCCGTGTCACCCCACGGAGAGCAGGGGTGCAGGTGGCTCCCCCAGCTCTGGGTGTCATTTCCAGTCCAGGATCTGCTCTGCAGAGAGGCCGGGGCCTGGTCCAGGACTCCCCCTGAGCACAGCCTCCAGCTGGGGGATGAAGCCGTGCAGACAGCACCAGGGTCATGAGTCAGGAGAGACCTGCGTGCCCTGCTCTGGACTCCATCCCAGCTCTGGGTGGACAAGGGCCTGGAGCCAAGACTCATGGGTTTCGGGGCAGGAGCTGGGATCCCACAGGCAGCATTCGGGGAGGGCCAGACAACAGGATCCTGGGGTCTCTCCCAGCCAGGCCTGATGGGTCCCTGCCTCCCCTGGGCGGTGGAGCCAGTCCCAGCAGGTGTGGGGGTGGACCATGCTGGCCTGGTGCCTGCGTTGGGTTTCGCTCGGCCTCCCACGGGCTGGCAGAGCTGTCACCTGGCCAGAAGCACAGGCATGGCTGTGGCCCATGACGGCAGGAGGCAGGGGGTGCAGCCCCCACGTGACTCCACGCAGCCAGGGCCCCTCCCCAGCTACTGGTGGGTGACGCTGGGCTGGGGAGGGATAAGGTCCCTGAGGGCTGCCTGATGGGCGCTGGTGCCTGTTCTACCTCTAGGGCATCCCTGAAAGCCCCTGCGGCAGCGACTCCACTGCCCCCCAACACCCAAATGCCGGGAAGGAAGTACAGAAAGGGCCATGTTTCAAACCCTATCAGAGGGCTATGGGGCACAGGGTCGGGTGCAATGGGATGGGCCGTGTGCCAGGGTGCATGATTGCAGCACAGGGGTGTCTGTACTGGCCCCAAGCTGCAGGGCCTGGCTTGGCCCCGCTGAGCCTGCAGCTTGGACCTCCCAGCAGGGCCCAAGCCCCCTGGACCTGGCTGCTGGTCCTGAGCCCCTGTGACCCAGACGGGCAGGGCTGGTCGTAGCGGGGCCCAGGCAGAGTGGCCTGCCCAGCTGTGGCTCTGCAGCTCCTTGCCTGTATGCACACCCGTAACCCATGCCCTGAGCTGGGGCCATGATGCAGCCCGTGCATGGTGCTGGAGCCAGGGTCACCCTGGCTGCCCTGGGCTGTTCCCCTGCTGCCATGTGGCATCTGGGGGTGGCCAGGAGCCCATGGCTGTGCGCATGGCTGCCTCGGGCAGAGGCGTGGAGGCCTTGTTGCCTGTAATTACTGTTGTCATGCGACTGCTGTGCCAGGGCAGAGCGGGGTGTGGTGGCCCAAGGGATTCTAGGGAGCCCATGGGGCTGGGCCATGGGGGCCATGGCCCAGGCAATGCTGGGTAACTGGGGAGGCCAGGGCTGGGCAGCCCCTTCCCCCTGCACTCCCCGAAGCCCTGCCTGAACTGGGAGCACCGGTCTGGGCCTGCCCCGGGGCCAGGGCTGGCTGTGGGCATGTGGAGCCCAGCGTGTGGCCGAGGGAGAGAAGGTCAGCGGGCACATGTGGCCCAGCCAGGTGCCCTCCTGTGGCCGCGTTGCCCAAGAGCCTGAGTCAGTGGCTCTGCCCGGGCAGGGCTGAGCCCAGCTGCACCCTGTTTATTAGGCAGTTAGCGCATCACCAAGTGCAGCAGCATTGGGCTGGGCCAGACAGGCAGCTCGCGGTACTCATGGAGGTGCTCTCAGTCCCCAGGTCCCTGCGCCCCCGTGGCTGGTGCCCAGCAGTGTGGAAGCCCCAGCGGTGTGCCCGCACCATGGCCAGTGACAACGTGCGCAGTGCCCAGGACCTATCAACCCTCGGCTTCCAGTGTGAGTGGGGCTGGGGGTGAGTGGGGCTGTTATTGGGGTCCCCCAGGTGCCCTCTCCCCACTCACTGCCTCTGGGCACCGGGTGAGCTGCTGCCCACGCCCCGTGCCAGGCTCTCCCAGTGCTGGGGGGGTGGCGGCACTGCCCGTGGAGCCTCCCCACACAGGATAGAGCCTGGGTCCTGTTCCCTCCTCCCCCTGCACCCCTCTGGGGCACCCCCAGCACAGGTGGGGAGGGGTGTTCAGCAGTTCCATCATAACACGGGTCCCTGACCCGGTTCTGAGACAACAGGCACCTGCCCCGTGCTCGCAAGGGACCAGGTCTGAGCCCTGCAGGGGCAGCAGGGCTGAGAGATGTTTGGGCTGGGCCGGGCACTCACGGTGCCGCCCTCCTGCCCAGCTCTAGCCATGAAGAACATTGACCTGAAGCAGATGGAGCTGGACTCGGCCGCAGCCAAGGTGGATGAGCTGTCCCGCCAGCTGCAGTCCCTGTGGACAGACACCCCGGGGCAGGCCAAGGTATGGACCCTTCACACAGCCACCTGGTTTGCTCGCCTCAATGCCACAGAGAAGCTGCCCACTGCTGGACAGGGCACTACTGTTTTTGTTTCCGCTTCCCTTGGTCACCCCTGATGCTGCGTTTGCCTCTGCTGGCAGCTGGGCACTGAGCTAGTGTTTTCAGCCATGTGTTTGGTCTGCCCGAAGCAGCCACAGCTCGTGCGGAGCCCAAGGTCATGCAGGGAGAGCCCAGGTGGGTTTTGCCCACGTGCATCCCTCCACACCAGCCGTTTCATTGCCCATTAGTTCAGACCCTGCTGCGTTTCCTCACAGCCCTGTTGGTCTTTACCACGTGGCCTTCGCTGCTCTGGTCCTGCCTGGAGCAGGGTGCTGGGTTGGCTGCAGCCCCCTGAGGTCCCGCCGGCCCTTTGGCTGTGATGTAGCACTGCCCACAGGCCCCAGGCGGGTGCTGCGGGGGTGACCCCTCCTCCCTGCCCATGCTAAGGCTGGGACCGGGGCACCCCCGTGCCTGACCCCAGCGAGGGTGGGGGGCTGCAGGATGAGTGCCCCCAGGATCCTACCCTGACACCCCCCCCCACACACTGTCCCCAGGCAGAGCGGCTCAGCACCAGCTCCCAGCGCCCACAGGACCCGCTGGGCAGGGCGGCGTCCCCGTCACAGCCCTATGCCCGGAAGAGCACCTCGCTGGAGACCACTGATGCCTTTGCTGCCGGCTACAGCCGCCCAGCCTCGCCCCGGACCTCCTTCTACTTGCCAGCCGAACCGCCTGAGCGAGCCCAGTCGCCCCGGCCCAAGGTGCTGCCCGTGCCCTATGAGCCGCACACCCTGCCCAGCCCAGGGGGCTCTCCGCGGCTGCAGCGCCCCTACGAGTACCGGGCCTACTCCAGCTCCCCGGGCCGTGCTGGCTCCCCCCGCCCGGCCCCTGCCGACGCACAGATGTTCTTCCCAGACCGCACGCCACCCCCCCGGCTGGCCCTGCCACCCCCCTACGAGAGCCACAGCCTGTACCCCACCGTGGCTAGCGCCTTTGCTCCCTTCTGGGCACAAGGTAAAGGGCTGGGGGCTGTGGGCTGGGCAGGCTGGGACCCGGCCAAGGCATCTGAGTGCCTCTGTCTCTGCAGATGACTTGGCCATCAGGCGAAGGCCCCAGAAGAGCTGGAATGAGTCTGACCTCGACGTGGCCTACGAGAAGAAGCCATCGCGCTCGGGCAGCCATGACCGTAAGCACTTGGGGGTTGTGGGGGCAGGCTTGTTTCCGCCCTCCTGGAAGCTCCCCAGGGTGAGGGGCTGCTATACACCTGAGGTG
Organism: Alligator sinensis; assembly: GCF_000455745.1. Classification (NCBI taxonomy): domain Eukaryota; kingdom Metazoa; phylum Chordata; order Crocodylia; family Alligatoridae; genus Alligator; species Alligator sinensis. The sequence continues at coordinate 887,526 of NW_005842578.1, forward strand.
CCCCTGCCCTCTCATCCATGTCTCCCTGCAGGAGGCAGTGACCTGGCCACAGGCCCCAAGGAGTCGCAGGGCTGCAGCTGGCACCCTGGAGGGAGTCCAGCCTGGATGGGGGCATGGGGCAGGGCAAGGTGGGTGCTGGGCTATGCAGGAAGGGGGTGGGACATTGGGGCTGGACAGGGGTAGGGGTATGGGGCTGGCTGGGAGGGCGGTGTGGGGCCGGGGATATGGGGCTGGGATCCCATGTGGGCCAGGCTGGGAGGGCTGGGGGGTGCGGGGCTGGTGGGGGTGGGCGCTGATTTCACGTGGCCTTTGCCCATCTGCAGGAGGGCCCCTTCGCCATGCACAGCGCCACACTGCCACGTAACTACAAGGTGTCCCTGCTGGCCAGCGAGCGCCGGGCCGACAGCTCCCTGCACCGCCCACCCCCTGGCCATGCTGGCACCCTGCCCCGCAGCTGGCAGGTGGCCCAGCAGCCTGTGTCACGTATCGCCATGCCGCCCTCCGGCCCGCAGGCTGGGCTCCACCGGCGCCACAAGCCCCTGCCCCTCTCCATGATCTTCCGGCTGCAGAATGCCTTCTGGAAGTACGGGGCCGCTGGCACCAAGGGGCTGTCCCCTGGCTCCCCGCCCTTCCTCCGCTCACCCCTGAAGCCACCCCAGCTCCAGCAGCCACTGTCCCCACTGGTCCAATCGCCTCCAGCCCTGGCCCTGACCCTGGCACCAGCAGCAGGTGAAGGTGAGTGCTGGGTCCCCGAGTAGGGGGCCAGATCCCCTAGGCAGGGCTGGCCCACACTTCCCTGCTGGCTCCAGGGATGGGGGCACGCACAGGCACTGAAACCCTGTCCCTTGCAGGGCTGGGGTTGCCAGCGGTCCCCGAAGGGCCAGGGGAGCCTGTGTGCGTGGCCGCAGCGGGCAGTGAGGTGGAGCCAGAGCTGGAGACACTGCTGCAGGCTGGGGAACCGGAGGAGGTGGCAGAGGTGCCCCTGCCCCTGAGCCCCACGCGGCTGCAGCCTGTGCTGCCGCCCGAGGCCCAGACAGTGCCTGAGTTCGAGGAGGTGGCCCGGGTGCTGGCTGAGATGCCGCGGCCCCTCAAGCGCCGTGGCTCCATGGAGCAGAGCCCGGGCCCCGTGCTCCCGCCCACCCACAAGAAGCAGTACCAGCAGATCATCAGCCGCCTCTTCCACCAGCGCCCCCGCCGCGAGGGGCCTGTGCCCAGTGCTGACGCACCCCTGGAGCCCAGCACCGTGGTCCTGGCCACCCCCAGCCTCACGCTGCCACAGCCAAGCCCGCCGGGGCTTGCGTCCCTGCCCCTCCCAGCTGCTCCGGAGAGCCCCGCCAGCCCGGTGAGTGCAGCTGAGAGGACAGGTTGTGCTGGGAGCCCCTGGAACTGCCCAGCACACCCTGGGCTCCAGTCCAGCTCTGTGGCCAGGGTGGTGCCCTCTGACCCTGGGATCACTTCTGCGACTCTGCCGGGCCCCAGACCCCTATAGACCCCTGGGCTGTGCCCTCTGACCTCCTGCCCCGCAGGAGAAGCGCTCGGTGCTGCGCAAGCTCTCGTCTCCACGGCGGCGGTTGAAGCCACGTGTGCGCATGAATCCCCTGGTGCTGTTGCTGGACGCGGCACTCACCGGTGAGCTGGATGTGGTGCAGCAGGCGGTCAGCGAGGTGAGTCCCCGACCCCCAGCTCTCCTTTCCAGCCCTGGGGGGCAGAGGAAGCCCTGAGCCAGCTGTGGGGGGGATCCAGTGAGTGGGGCTGGCACCCACTGCACTGTGCCTGCAGCTGAACGATGCAAGCCAGCCCAACGATGAGGGCATCACAGCACTGCACAACGCCATCTGTGGTGCCAACTATGACATCGTCGAGTTCCTCATCAACATTGGCGCCAACGTCAACTCCCCGGACAGCCACGGGTGGTGAGCACCTGCCCCCACCCTATGGTCCGATGGTCCAGCCCCCAGGTC
>NW_005842578.1:889617-890867 GCF_000455745.1 Alligator sinensis
TGCACAGCCTGACCCTCCCTGTGCCCAAAGTGCACCCACCCCCTCCCAGCCCCAGCATAGCCCCTCCCTGCTGCCCAAGCTGGGGACAGCTGGACCAGGGCCCTGGCACCACCCCCATGCCTGACCTCTGCCCCCAGGACGCCCCTGCACTGCGCTGCCTCCTGCAACGACACAGCTATCTGCATGGCGCTGGTCAAGCATGGCGCTGCCATCTTTGCCACCACTTTCAGTGACGGCAGCATGGCCCTGGAGAAGTGCGACCCGTACCGCGAGGGCTACACCGAGTGCTTCAGCTACCTGGCCGGTGCGTGCAGTGGTGGGGTGGGGGCTTGGGATTGGCAACTGGAGCAGGGGCAGGGGGCTGGGCCTGTGCCCTGCAGCCCTCTGACCAATGCCTACCGCTGCAGAGGTGGAGCAGGGCATGGGCTTGTGCAACGGCGGTGTGGTCTACGCGCTCTGGGACTACAGTGCTGAGCTGGATGACGAGCTGTCCTTCCACGAGGGCGAGGCGGTCACTGTGCTGCAGCACAACAGCCCCGAGGAGCTCGACTGGTGGTGGGCCTCGCTCTATGGCCACGAGGGCTACGTGCCCCGCAACTACTTTGGGGTGCGTCTGCATCCCCCCAGCGCCCGGGGCAGCCCTGGGCTCACACGGGAAGGCACTGGACACGGTGGGGGCCTTGCAGTGGGGCGGGGGGAGCAGCTGCTGCTGGGGGCAGTGCCTGGGGGACAGGGTCTGGGACCAGAGACCCAGGGAGGAGCAGGCTGGGGCGTCCGTGGGAGTGGGAGGCAGGCTGGGGAGCAGGACGTAGTGGGCACAGCAGGGTGATGGGGGCGGGGGAGAGCTGCAGGTTGCTGTTGGGGGGAGGGGGGCCGGCCCCAGGGGGATCTAGTCTTCAGCAGGGCACAGCCTAGGCTCAGCAGCTCTCCTCTCCTCTCCCCACAGCTGTTCCCCAGGGTGAGGCCACAGCGGAAAAAGGCCTGAGCCGCCGGCAGGCCCAGCCCAGGACGCAGCGGGCACTGGGTCCAGCAGCTTCCGTCCAGCCCCGGCCCAGCTGGGCTCAGCTCGCGGTCCCCTGCTGTGAATGAGGCTCCCGCAGTGTCCAGCGAGGCCTGGGAGGAGGTCTCGGCTTTGCTAGGTGTTGCGGGCTTGGGGGCCCAGCCGTAGGACCACAGGGGAGCGGGAGGGTGGGGGCAGCCCCGCCCCGCCCCGCCCCGCCCCGCCCCGGGCAGGGGGGCGGGAGCCCAGG
>NW_005842578.1:891941-892143 GCF_000455745.1 Alligator sinensis
GATCCACTGGCCCTGGCCGTGGCCTGACACCCCCCACCCCCCAGGCGCAACCGCTGGCCGTGACCAAGCTGATCTACTGCTCCCGCACGGTGCCCGAGATCGAGAAGGTGACGGCCGCTCGGCCGGGGGGGGCACTAGGGGGGCGTTGGGGCGCAGCCCTGACCGTGCGGTGGCCACGGCAGGTGGGCGAGGGGGCGCGGCG
>NW_005842578.1:892244-894070 GCF_000455745.1 Alligator sinensis
GTGGCTGGCAGGGGGTAGAGCCGGGGGTCCCCGTCCAGCCTCGGGTTCAGCGCCGAGCCCAGGTCGTTCCCCCCCGCCCTTCAGTGGCAGCCCCGGGCACGGGCAGGGAGCGGAGAATCGCATCCGAGCCAGGGCTGCGCGGCTTGGGGTAGTTGAGGCGCCAGCAGAGTTGGGGCAGGGGCAGGAGTGAGGGGGGCTGGGGGCACCCCGTGGCCGTGGCCGTGGTGGGGCGTAACGGGGCCTGCCGGCAGGTGAGCTTGCTGCGCTTCGGGAAGGAAGTGGACGGCAAGTGCCTGAGCCTGACGGCGTCGTATGTGCGGGCGCAGCATCAGCGGGACGGCACCACGCCCACCTGCCGCTTCTACGAGGTACGAAGCGCGCGTGGTGAGGGGGCTGCGGGTGCCACCCCCACACTTGTGCCAGGGGAGCTGCTGCGAGCCCTGGGTGGAGGGGTAGTGCGAGGTGCGGGGAAGCCCTGGGCTGGGCCAACAGGCTTCATTTTCCCCCAGGAGTTTGATGTGCACGGGCGCCAGACACCGCTGCCCTACGGTGTCTACAACCTGGACGACCTCAAGGGCTTCGGGCGGCAGAAGGGCTGGTGCCCCTACTTCCTTGCCCGCTACTCGGTACAGGGGGCCTCCTTCATCTCCGTGTGGGGCAAAGTGGGAGGAAGGCAGGCTGGGGCCTGGGGGTGGCATCTGGTTCTTCCTGGCTGCTGGACCCAATCCTGCCCCTCACACGGGGGCCTGGACTTGGAGGGGTGACCCTGAGTTGTTTATTGCCGCTCTCAGGATCAGGCCTATTTGCACCCAAGGTGGGGGCTCCTGGGCAGCCAGGCCCTGCCCTTGAAGGGAGGCCAAGACAGGGATTTTAGCTGACAATCTTTAAACTTTTTTTACTGACGACCTGACTTTTACCAACACACGCATTACTTGACACACAACGCGTGGACATAGCTCTGCTGCCCGACTCTGCAGGGCCTTGACAAGGGCCTGGTTCACCCATGGGGCTAGGCACCAACACTAGTAACAGGTTGGTCTGTCAGTGAAAACACATGCAGATTATCTGGAGAAAAACGGATTGGCTGCCCCATGCCTGCAGCCACGGTTATAGTGCTCCCCTCTCCATCGGGTCCTCTGCTCACTCTCACCCTTCTGCCTCCAGCCTCAGCCCACGTGATGCTGCCCCAGCTGTACCCCATTGGCCCCTCTTTCCTCCCCGCCCCATAGCTGCTGACAGTTGGCAACCTAGGAGGGTACCAGGCTAGGCAGGGCCGAGGAGCTGTGCTCTGGCCTGGTCTGCAGAGCCCTGGGAGCAGAACTGGGCTGGCCGTCTCCATATCCCCTCCCTGCAGAGCCTTGGGGGAGGGAGGGGAGGGGAACCTTCCCTGGGTACGTTAATCCTTGGTGCCCTGACACAGATCCTCCATGCCAACATCGTGGTGTACAGCTATCACTACCTGCTGGACCCCAAGATTGCTGACCTGGTCTCCAAGGAGCTGGCCAAGAAGTCTGTGGTCGTCTTTGATGAGGCCCATAACATCGGTATCTGGGGAGCAAAACTGAGCCAGCCCTGGGTGGGGAGGGGGAGGGGAGGCCCCAGCAGCCTGACTGCTTGCTAGATGGTGCCAGGTTGTTGCATGGTCATTGTGCCCCCCCATCCAGTTCCCAGACTCCCCTTTTGGTCAGCAGGCAGGCAGGGACTGAATCTCTGCCTCCTGCTCCAGAAACATGGCCTGAGACTCCAGGAGCCCCCAAGCCAGCACTTAGCCCCATGGGGCCTGCTGCTCTGCTGCCCTGCCCCAGGAGCCAGTGCAGGGCTGAGAT
>NW_005842578.1:894093-898043 GCF_000455745.1 Alligator sinensis
GCGCGGGGGGGGGGGTGATTTTTGCCCCCCCCCCCCCACACACACACACACACACACACGGTTCTGTGGCAGCCTCTGGCCTAGTCAGGGGTCTTGTTCCTCTCCTTCCCCAGCCCGCCCACCTACACGTCTGCCTCCCCTGCAGACAACGTTTGCATTGATTCCATGGGTGTGAACATCACGCGCCGCACGCTGGACCGGTGCCAGGCCAACATGACCACACTCCAGAGCACTATCCACAGGTGAGTGCCTCCCGGCCTCATGTCACCCCCTCCCTTTCCAGCCCCTGGCCTGGCCAAGTCTCAGACCACCTCTGCTCCCCAGGATCAAGGAGACGGATGCACAGAAGCTGCGGGATGAGTACCGGCGCCTGGTGGAGGGGCTCAGGGAAGCCAGCGTCGCCCGCGAGACTGACGTCTACCTGGCCAATCCCGTGCTGCCCGACGAGATTCTCCAGGGTGGGAGCTGCAGGGGTTGGGCTGAGGGGCCAGGAGGAGAAGGGCCTTGCAGAGCTTGGCACCTCCTGGCACAGCTGGAATCGACTGGGCGTGGATCTGGCCTCACCCTGAGCTGGTTGAGCCCTTGCCCTGGGTGTACAAGGAAAGGTGGTCATCCCCTGGGCCATGGGGAGGAGCTGCCAGAGGCCCGGCTCCCTTTCCCAGACTCACCCAGTGCTGCCCCCAGCAGAGGCGGTGCCCGGGACCATCCGGACAGCGGAGCACTTCGTGGGCTTCCTGCGGCGTCTCCTGGAGTACCTGAAGGCACGACTGCGGGCGCAGCACATGGTGCAGGAGAGCCCCCCTGCTTTTCTCAAGGACATGCACGAGAAAGTCTGCATCGAGCGCAAGCCTCTCCGGTGAGACCCTGGCCCATAGCCTCCCGGGGCCCTGCCTGGTGCTGTTGTAGCTTGGCCCTGCCTGTGTCCTGGATCCGGGGGCAGGGGTCCCTTGGCAAGGGGTGGGGGTCACCTGTCTCGGCCTGTCCCAGCCCAGCACCTGTGTGGAGGAGCATGTGCTGGCCCAGGGGTTCAACCCCAGCTCTGTCCCTGTGGGTGATGCCAAGGGATCCCCGGGCCCTGTCCCCCCTGGCAGGTTCTGCGCGGAGCGGCTGCGCTCCCTGCTGCGCACCCTGGAGATCGTGGATGTTGCTGACTTCTCGCCCCTCACACTCATCGCCAACTTCGCCACCCTTGTCAGCACCTACTCCAAGGGTACGAGCCCAGGTGCCCGCACCCCCCTACTCCTCCAACAGGTCTGGGGTAGGGGTGAACGCTGGGCTGTCATCCCCACCCACCAAACCACTGACACTGTCCTCAGGGCCTTAGTGGCTCCTCTGCCTGGGGTGGTGCCCAGTGCCCCACAGAAGCTGGCTTGCCCCTGGCATGTGGCCCTAGGAGCCAGCTAGCACCCCGACCAGCCTTGCACCTGTGACCCTAGGGGAGGGGCCACATGTGCACCCCAGGCAGCTGATGGCAGCCCTGAAGTCATAGGAGCTATAAATACAGCACAAATCCCCTAAGCCCAGCCCAGGGCCCCAATCCCATTAGCTCTAAGCAGCTTGGCTGTGTCGTGGGGGCTGGTGCCTGCAGCCAAGGACCCCACGGTCAGCCTGGGCCTCATGTTCTCTGGGGCCTGGCTCCTTGGCCCTGGCCCAGCCCCCGTCCACCCACCTGCCCTGCAGAGAGGCCTCTCCTGTGCACCAGGGCCCCGTGGGGTGCAGGAGAATCCATCCGGGAGTGCTCCTTGCTCTGCCTGGGCTTATGGCCACATAGCTCAGCTCTTCTCCCCCTTCCCTCATCCTGGCCATGTCAGGGTTCCCGTCAGCCATGGAGCTGAGGGCTGCTGACCTGAGCCAACAAGCCCTTCCCTGGCAGCTGCTGGCCAAGGGGGGTGGGAGGCCATGAAGGAGCCCGAGGCGCCCGCGTGCCTTCATGGGCTGGCAGCTCAGGCCTGGGGGGAATGGGGCACAGGCCCCTTCCCCCTGCCCCTGGCTGGCAGAGGGGCCACAGCCCCTTGCCAGGCATCTGTGGGCCACAGAGATGCTCTTGGCGTGGCCAGGGCTGACGCCATCCCTGGGCTTCATCTTCCCTTCAGGCTTCACCATTCTTATTGAGCCCTTTGATGACCGGACACCCACCATCACCAACCCCGTGTTGCACTTCAGGTGAGTGGGACCTGGGGTGCACAGGGGGCCCTGGCCTGGTGGTGCTCCCACCCCCACTGACATCTGTCCTGTTCCCTCCAGCTGCATGGATGCCTCCATTGCCATCAAGCCTGTCTTCGAGCGCTTCCAGTCGGTCATCATCACCTCAGGGGTGAGTGGGGGCTGTGGGCAGCTCCTGGGAGCACAGCTCACTGCTCAGCATCAGGGCCTGGGGTAGGCCTCTCTCCCCAAAAAAGGGGCAGGGGCTGGGAGGGGGCAGCCTGCAGGCCCCACCACTCATGCCCGGCTGGCTCCCCTCAGACACTGTCTCCACTGGACATCTACCCCAAGATCCTGGATTTCCGCCCTGTCACCATGGCAACCTTTACCATGACGCTGGCCAGGACCTGTCTCTGCCCCATGGTGAGTGCACAGGTGCTGCGGGGTGGAAGCTGGAGCCATGGTTGCCCATTCAGGGCTCACACTGGGGACCCACCTGCAAACACCCTCCCTCCCTCCTGCCTGCCTGCAGATCGTGGGGCGTGGCAACGACCAAGTGGCCATCAGTTCCAAGTTTGAGACCCGTGAGGACATCGGTAGGTCAGGGGTGGGGAGGGCAAGACCTGCTGGGGGAGGTGCTCACTCCTGTCCCCTTTGCCTTCCCTGTCCTGCAGATTTGGGGTCCTAGGGCTGTGGGGCTGGTGTGGCTGCCCAACAGGGTCCTGTTCCTGAGAACTTGTGGATGGGGTGCCCTGGGGATCCCTGCTTTGGCCCTACCCTGCCCTTGTCCATTACCTTTGGGGTCTCCAGAACTGGGGGGTCCAGATCCTTGGTCACGGCCCTGATCCCACACATGCCCACAGCTGTCATCCGCAACTATGGCAACCTGCTGCTGGAGCTATCAGCCATTGTGCCCGACGGCATTGTGGCTTTCTTCACTAGCTACCAGTACATGGAGAACATCGTGGCCTCGTGGTACGAGCAGGTACGTGTGCATCCACCGCGGGCTGCAGACCTTGAGCTCGGAAGCCTGGACCAGGGTCCGAGCTCAGTTCCCCGCCACACGGCCTCCCAGCAAGGCTGCCTTGTCCTGGGTGCCCTCATGGTTGCTGTGCCTCAACACCAGGCAGCACCAAGCCATGTCCCACCATCTGCTCGGCTGTGTTTCTGCCACCCCTTGCCTGGGCTCGTCACCTGTTGGTTCTAGACTCAGGAGTACGGATGGGATAGAGCTGCCTCTGCCCTATTCCTGCCAGTAGCTCCTGCTGAGCCCATCTCTGCCTCTTCTTCCACCCAGGGCATCCTAGAGAACATCCAGCGGAACAAGCTGATTTTCATTGAGACGCAGGACGGGGCTGAGACCAGCATGGCACTGGAGAAGTACCAGGAGGTGGGTGTAGGGCCAGGGGTTCTTGTCCTGCCAGGCCTGCAGCCTGCGACCCCTCCCTCATGCTGCTAGAGGGCTTGGGGCTGCCCTGCAGCCACCTCTTGGGTGGGCTGGCACATGGTTCCCTGAATGGCTGTGCCCTGGGCTGGCTCCAGGTGGTGGGGGCGGGGACCTTCTGGCTGTTGAGGGGGGGCCCACGAGCCTGGCATGACCCTATGTGTGCACAGGCCTGCGAGAATGGACGCGGGGCCATCCTGCTTTCTGTGGCCAGGGGCAAGGTGTCTGAGGGTATTGACTTTGGTGAGTCTCTGCGGGGTATGGAGCACTTGGGGAACCGGATAGGGGGCACACTGTCTGATGAGCCCATGTTCAGTGCAGGCTTGGGGGGGGGGGGGCGGGGGGCGGGAATTGGGAGGGACCT